>NW_026045821.1:0-33724 GCF_023898315.1 Schistocerca nitens
GCGCCGGCCTGGCGCTGCTGTGGGGCGGCGTCACGGCTTCTCCGCTGCCCTGGCAGCTAGCGGCGTTCAATGGGAGTCGCAGTTTACTCTTCGACATGGAGGCTAGTACTGGGCTGTTGATGAGTGCTCTCGTGAAATGTCGTTCCTTCCGGCACTCGCTTTTGCGATGTTTTCGACGGTCGCCTGTTGCCATATCGGCCCGTACCACCGTGTGTCACTCCCACATGTGGAGCGCACACGCTGCAAGCATTTAGGCCCTTCCACTGCGGATTTTCCTTATCGCTTCTCGGCCTTTTGGCTAAGATCAAAGTGTAGTATCTGTTCTTATCAGCTTAGTATCTGATACGTCCTGCATCGCAGGACCAGAATATTAAACTCATTTTTGGCTCATGACGGAGTGCTAGGGGCTTGCTCACCTCTGTCGCGGGTTGGCCCGGCATTGCAGTACCGCCGGGATCGGCCCACCTAAAATTAATTAAAACATAGCCTGAAATGGGTTAATATTCTGCAGTGATCAGATATTCAGCTGGTGACAAAACTTGTCGTAGATGTCGATGTCCCCAGTAGTTAGCTGCTTACACACCACGTATTGTTTTAATTAATTTAGATTATCTTAAGTACTTTTTTTTTCTTTTTTTTTTGCTGTGTGCTTGACCGCTCTTGCAGCCGCATTACACTAGGCTGGTAATTTATGGGGGCACAGGACAGTGCCTTCGGATGCCTCGATGGCGTCTCTTATGGTCCGGCCACAAATAATTTTAAATAATTTTTTGGAGTTATGACCTTAGCTCCTCGCGAACGTCGTCGCCGCCGCCGCCGCCGCCGCCGCCGCACGCACGCAGAATACGTGTGTACACACACACACACACATATGCAGTTGGCGGTGGACGATGTAAGCACTCGGCTAGGTGTAGCTCGCGCCGGCCTCGCGACGGTCTAGCTCGCGCCGGCCTGGCGCTGCTGTGGGGCGGCGTCACGGCTTCTCCGCTGCCCTGGCAGCTAGCGGCGTTCAAATGGGAGTCGCAGTTTACTCTTCGACATGGAGGCTAGTACTGGGCTGTTGATGAGTGCTCTCGTGAAATGTCGTTCCTTCGGCACTCGCTTTTGCGATGTTTTCGACGGTCGCCTGTTGCCATATCGGCCCGTACCACCGTGTGTCACTCCCACATGTGGAGCGCACACGCTGCAAGCATTTAGGCCCTTCCACTGCGGATTTTCCTTATCGCTTCTCGGCCTTTTGGCTAAGATCAAAGTGTAGTATCTGTTCTTATCAGCTTAGTATCTGATACGTCCTGCATCGCAGGACCAGAATATTAAACTCATTTTTGGCTCATGACGGAGTGCTAGGGGCTTGCTCCACTCTGTCGCGGGTTGGCCCGGCATTGCAGTACCGCCGGGATCGGCCCACCTAAAATTAATTAAAACATAGCCTGAAATGGGTTAATATTCTGCAGTGATCAGATATTCAGCTGGTGACAAAACTTGTCGTAGATGTCGATGTCCCAGTAGTTAGCTGCTTACACACCACGTATTGTTTTAATTAATTTAGATTATCTTAAGTACTTTTTTTTTCTTTTTTTTTTTTGCTGTGTGCTTGACCGCTCTTGCAGCCGCATTACACTAGGCTGGTAATTTATGGGGGCACAGGACAGTGCCTTCGGATGCCTCGTTGGCGTCTCTTATGGTCCGGCCACAGATAATTTTAAATAAATTTTTTGGAGTTATGACCTTAGCTCCTCGCGAACGTCGTCGTCGTCGCCGCCGCCGCACGCACGCAGAATACGTGTGTACACACACACACACACATATGCAGTTGGCGGTGGACGATGTAAGCACTCGGCTAGGTGTAGCTCGCGCCGGCCTCGCGACGGTCTAGCTCGCGCCGGCCTGGCGCTGCTGTGGGCGGCGTCACGGCTTCTCCGCTGCCCTGGCAGCTAGCGGCGTTCAAATGGGAGTCGCAGTTTACTCTTCGACATGGAGGCTAGTACTGGGCTGTTGATGAGTGCTCTCGTGAAATGTCGTTCCTTCCGGCACTCGCTTTTGCGATGTTTTCGACGGTCGCCTGTTGCCATATCGGCCCGTACCACCGTGTGTCACTCCACATGTGGAGCGCACACGCTGCAAGCATTTAGGCCCTTCCACTGCGGATTTTCCTTATCGCTTCTCGGCCTTTTGGCTAAGATCAAAGTGTAGTATCTGTTCTTATCAGCTTAGTATCTGATACGTCCTGCATCGCAGGACCAGAATATTAAACTCATTTTTGGCTCATGACGGAGTGCTAGGGGCTTGCTCCACCTCTGTCGCGGGTTGGCCCGGCATTGCAGTACCGCCGGGATCGGCCCACCTAAAATTAATTAAAACATAGCCTGAAATGGGTTAATATTCTGCAGTGATCAGATATTCAGCTGGTGACAAAACTTGTCGTAGATGTCGATGTCCCCAGTAGTTAGCTGCTTACACACCACGTATTGTTTTAATTAATTTAGATTATCTTAAGTACTTTTTTTTTCTTTTTTTTTTGCTGTGTGCTTGACCGCTCTTGCAGCCGCATTACACTAGGCTGGTAATTTATGGGGGCACAGGACAGTGCCTTCGGATGCCTCGATGGCGTCTCTTATGGTCCGGCCACAAATAATTTTAAATAATTTTTTTGGAGTTATGACCTTAGCTCCTCGCGAACGTCGTCGCCGCCGCCGCCGCCGCCGCCGCCGCACGCACGCAGAATACGTGTGTACACACACACACACACATATGCAGTTGGCGGTGGACGATGTAAGCACTCGGCTAGGTGTAGCTTGCGCCGGCCTCGCGACGGTCTAGCTCGCGCCGTCCTGGCGCTGCTGTGGGGCGGCGTCACGGCTTCTCCGCTGCCCTGGCAGCTAGCGGCGTTCAAATGGGAGTCGCAGTTTACTCTTCGACATGGAGGCTAGTACTGGGCTGTTGATGAGTGCTCTCGTGAAATGTCGTTCCTTCCGGCACTCGCTTTTGCGATGTTTTCGACGGTCGCCTGTTGCCATATCGGCCCGTACCACCGTGTGTCACTCCCACATGTGGAGCGCACACGCTGCAAGCATTTAGGCCCTTCCACTGCGGATTTTCCTTATCGCTTCTCGGCCTTTTGGCTAAGATCAAAGTGTAGTATCTGTTCTTATCAGCTTAGTATCTGATACGTCCTGCATCGCAGGACCAGAATATTAAACTCATTTTTGGCTCATGACGGAGTGCTAGGGGCTTGCTCCACCTCTGTCGCGGGTTGGCCCGGCATTGCAGTACCGCCGGGATCGGCCCACCTAAAATTAATTAAAACATAGCCTGAAATGGGTTAATATTCTGCAGTGATCAGATATTCAGCTGGTGACAAAACTTGTCGTAGATGTCGATGTCCCCAGTAGTTAGCTGCTTACACACCACGTATTGTTTTAATTAATTTAGATTATCTTAAGTACTTTTTTTTTCTTTTTTTTTTTTGCTGTGTGCTTGACCGCTCTTGCAGCCGCATTACACTAGGCTGGTAATTTATGGGGGCACAGGACAGTGCCTTCGGATGCCTCGTTGGCGTCTCTTATGGTCCGGCCACAGATAATTTTAATAAATTTTTTGGAGTTATGACCTTAGCTCCTCGCGAACGTCGTCGTCGTCGCCGCCGCCGCACGCACGCAGAATACGTGTGTACACACACACACACACATATGCAGTTGGCGGTGGACGATGTAAGCACTCGGCTAGGTGTAGCTCGCGCCGGCCTCGCGACGGTCTAGCTCGCGCCGGCCTGGCGCTGCTGTGGGGCGGCGTCACGGCTTCTCCGCTGCCCTGGCAGCTAGCGGCGTTCAAATGGGAGTCGCAGTTTACTCTTCGACATGGAGGCTAGTACTGGGCTGTTGATGAGTGCTCTCGTGAAATGTCGTTCCTTCCGGCACTCGCTTTTGCGATGTTTTCGACGGTCGCCTGTTGCCATATCGGCCCGTACCACCGTGTGTCACTCCCACATGTGGAGCGCACACGCTGCAAGCATTTAGGCCCTTCCACTGCGGATTTTCCTTATCGCTTCTCGGCCTTTTGGCTAAGATCAAAGTGTAGTATCTGTTCTTATCAGCTTAGTATCTGATACGTCCTGCATCGCAGGACCAGAATATTAAACTCATTTTTGGCTCATGACGGAGTGCTAGGGGCTTGCTCCACCTCTGTCGCGGGTTGGCCCGGCATTGCAGTACCGCCGGGATCGGCCCACCTAAAATTAATTAAAACATAGCCTGAAATGGGTTAATATTCTGCAGTGATCAGATATTCAGCTGGTGACAAAACTTGTCGTAGATGTCGATGTCCCCAGTAGTTAGCTGCTTACACACCACGTATTGTTTTAATTAATTTAGATTATCTTAAGTACTTTTTTTTTCTTTTTTTTTTGCTGTGTGCTTGACCGCTCTTGCAGCCGCATTACACTAGGCTGGTAATTTATGGGGGCACAGGACAGTGCCTTCGGATGCCTCGATGGCGTCTCTTATGGTCCGGCCACAAATAATTTTAAATAATTTTTTTGGAGTTATGACCTTAGCTCCTCGCGAACGTCGTCGCCGCCGCCGCCGCCGCCGCCGCCGCACGCACGCAGAATACGTGTGTACACACACACACACACATATGCAGTTGGCGGTGGACGATGTAAGCACTCGGCTAGGTGTAGCTTGCGCCGGCCTCGCGACGGTCTAGCTCGCGCCGTCCTGGCGCTGCTGTGGGGCGGCGTCACGGCTTCTCCGCTGCCCTGGCAGCTAGCGGCGTTCAAATGGGAGTCGCAGTTTACTCTTCGACATGGAGGCTAGTACTGGGCTGTTGATGAGTGCTCTCGTGAAATGTCGTTCCTTCCGGCACTCGCTTTTGCGATGTTTTCGACGGTCGCCTGTTGCCATATCGGCCCGTACCACCGTGTGTCACTCCCACATGTGGAGCGCACACGCTGCAAGCATTTAGGCCCTTCCACTGCGGATTTTCCTTATCGCTTCTCGGCCTTTTGGCTAAGATCAAAGTGTAGTATCTGTTCTTATCAGCTTAGTATCTGATACGTCCTGCATCGCAGGACCAGAATATTAAACTCATTTTTGGCTCATGACGGAGTGCTAGGGGCTTGCTCCACCTCTGTCGCGGGTTGGCCCGGCATTGCAGTACCGCCGGGATCGGCCCACCTAAAATTAATTAAAACATAGCCTGAAATGGGTTAATATTCTGCAGTGATCAGATATTCAGCTGGTGACAAAACTTGTCGTAGATGTCGATGTCCCCAGTAGTTAGCTGCTTACACACCACGTATTGTTTTAATTAATTTAGATTATCTTAAGTACTTTTTTTTTCTTTTTTTTTTGCTGTGTGCTTGACCGCTCTTGCAGCCGCATTACACTAGGCTGGTAATTTATGGGGGCACAGGACAGTGCCTTCGGATGCCTCGATGGCGTCTCTTATGGTCCGGCCACAAATAATTTTAAATAATTTTTTTGGAGTTATGACCTTAGCTCCTCGCGAACGTCGTCGCCGCCGCCGCCGCCGCCGCCGCCGCACGCACGCAGAATACGTGTGTACACACACACACACACATATGCAGTTGGCGGTGGACGATGTAAGCACTCGGCTAGGTGTAGCTTGCGCCGGCCTCGCGACGGTCTAGCTCGCGCCGTCCTGGCGCTGCTGTGGGGCGGCGTCACGGCTTCTCCGCTGCCCTGGCAGCTAGCGGCGTTCAAATGGGAGTCGCAGTTTACTCTTCGACATGGAGGCTAGTACTGGGCTGTTGATGAGTGCTCTCGTGAAATGTCGTTCCTTCCGGCACTCGCTTTTGCGATGTTTTCGACGGTCGCCTGTTGCCATATCGGCCCGTACCACCGTGTGTCACTCCCACATGTGGAGCGCACACGCTGCAAGCATTTAGGCCCTTCCACTGCGGATTTTCCTTATCGCTTCTCGGCCTTTTGGCTAAGATCAAAGTGTAGTATCTGTTCTTATCAGCTTAGTATCTGATACGTCCTGCATCGCAGGACCAGAATATTAAACTCATTTTTGGCTCATGACGGAGTGCTAGGGGCTTGCTCCACCTCTGTCGCGGGTTGGCCCGGCATTGCAGTACCGCCGGGATCGGCCCACCTAAAATTAATTAAAACATAGCCTGAAATGGGTTAATATTCTGCAGTGATCAGATATTCAGCTGGTGACAAAACTTGTCGTAGATGTCGATGTCCCCAGTAGTTAGCTGCTTACACACCACGTATTGTTTTAATTAATTTAGATTATCTTAAGTACTTTTTTTTTCTTTTTTTTTTGCTGTGTGCTTGACCGCTCTTGCAGCCGCATTACACTAGGCTGGTAATTTATGGGGGCACAGGACAGTGCCTTCGGATGCCTCGTTGGCGTCTCTTATGGTCCGGCCACAGATAATTTTAAATAAATTTTTTGGAGTTATGACCTTAGCTCCTCGCGAACGTCGTCGTCGTCGCCGCCGCCGCACGCACGCAGAATACGTGTGTACACACACACACACACATATGCAGTTGGCGGTGGACGATGTAAGCACTCGGCTAGGTGTAGCTCGCGCCGGCCTCGCGACGGTCTAGCTCGCGCCGGCCTGGCGCTGCTGTGGGGCGGCGTCACGGCTTCTCCGCTGCCCTGGCAGCTAGCGGCGTTCAAATGGGAGTCGCAGTTTACTCTTCGACATGGAGGCTAGTACTGGGCTGTTGATGAGTGCTCTCGTGAAATGTCGTTCCTTCCGGCACTCGCTTTTGCGATGTTTTCGACGGTCGCCTGTTGCCATATCGGCCCGTACCACCGTGTGTCACTCCCACATGTGGAGCGCACACGCTGCAAGCATTTAGGCCCTTCCACTGCGGATTTTCCTTATCGCTTCTCGGCCTTTTGGCTAAGATCAAAGTGTAGTATCTGTTCTTATCAGCTTAGTATCTGATACGTCCTGCATCGCAGGACCAGAATATTAAACTCATTTTTGGCTCATGACGGAGTGCTAGGGGCTTGCTCCACCTCTGTCGCGGGTTGGCCCGGCATTGCAGTACCGCCGGGATCGGCCCACCTAAAATTAATTAAAACATAGCCTGAAATGGGTTAATATTCTGCAGTGATCAGATATTCAGCTGGTGACAAAACTTGTCGTAGATGTCGATGTCCCCAGTAGTTAGCTGCTTACACACCACGTATTGTTTTAATTAATTTAGATTATCTTAAGTACTTTTTTTTTCTTTTTTTTTTGCTGTGTGCTTGACCGCTCTTGCAGCCGCATTACACTAGGCTGGTAATTTATGGGGGCACAGGACAGTGCCTTCGGATGCCTCGATGGCGTCTCTTATGGTCCGGCCACAAATAATTTTAAATAATTTTTTTGGAGTTATGACCTTAGCTCCTCGCGAACGTCGTCGCCGCCGCCGCCGCCGCCGCCGCCGCACGCACGCAGAATACGTGTGTACACACACACACACACATATGCAGTTGGCGGTGGACGATGTAAGCACTCGGCTAGGTGTAGCTTGCGCCGGCCTCGCGACGGTCTAGCTCGCGCCGTCCTGGCGCTGCTGTGGGGCGGCGTCACGGCTTCTCCGCTGCCCTGGCAGCTAGCGGCGTTCAAATGGGAGTCGCAGTTTACTCTTCGACATGGAGGCTAGTACTGGGCTGTTGATGAGTGCTCTCGTGAAATGTCGTTCCTTCCGGCACTCGCTTTTGCGATGTTTTCGACGGTCGCCTGTTGCCATATCGGCCCGTACCACCGTGTGTCACTCCCACATGTGGAGCGCACACGCTGCAAGCATTTAGGCCCTTCCACTGCGGATTTTCCTTATCGCTTCTCGGCCTTTTGGCTAAGATCAAAGTGTAGTATCTGTTCTTATCAGCTTAGTATCTGATACGTCCTGCATCGCAGGACCAGAATATTAAACTCATTTTTGGCTCATGACGGAGTGCTAGGGGCTTGCTCCACCTCTGTCGCGGGTTGGCCCGGCATTGCAGTACCGCCGGGATCGGCCCACCTAAAATTAATTAAAACATAGCCTGAAATGGGTTAATATTCTGCAGTGATCAGATATTCAGCTGGTGACAAAACTTGTCGTAGATGTCGATGTCCCCAGTAGTTAGCTGCTTACACACCACGTATTGTTTTAATTAATTTAGATTATCTTAAGTACTTTTTTTTTCTTTTTTTTTTGCTGTGTGCTTGACCGCTCTTGCAGCCGCATTACACTAGGCTGGTAATTTATGGGGGCACAGGACAGTGCCTTCGGATGCCTCGATGGCGTCTCTTATGGTCCGGCCACAAATAATTTTAAATAATTTTTTTGGAGTTATGACCTTAGCTCCTCGCGAACGTCGTCGCCGCCGCCGCCGCCGCCGCCGCCGCACGCACGCAGAATACGTGTGTACACACACACACACACATATGCAGTTGGCGGTGGACGATGTAAGCACTCGGCTAGGTGTAGCTTGCGCCGGCCTCGCGACGGTCTAGCTCGCGCCGTCCTGGCGCTGCTGTGGGGCGGCGTCACGGCTTCTCCGCTGCCCTGGCAGCTAGCGGCGTTCAAATGGGAGTCGCAGTTTACTCTTCGACATGGAGGCTAGTACTGGGCTGTTGATGAGTGCTCTCGTGAAATGTCGTTCCTTCCGGCACTCGCTTTTGCGATGTTTTCGACGGTCGCCTGTTGCCATATCGGCCCGTACCACCGTGTGTCACTCCCACATGTGGAGCGCACACGCTGCAAGCATTTAGGCCCTTCCACTGCGGATTTTCCTTATCGCTTCTCGGCCTTTTGGCTAAGATCAAAGTGTAGTATCTGTTCTTATCAGCTTAGTATCTGATACGTCCTGCATCGCAGGACCAGAATATTAAACTCATTTTTGGCTCATGACGGAGTGCTAGGGGCTTGCTCCACCTCTGTCGCGGGTTGGCCCGGCATTGCAGTACCGCCGGGATCGGCCCACCTAAAATTAATTAAAACATAGCCTGAAATGGGTTAATATTCTGCAGTGATCAGATATTCAGCTGGTGACAAAACTTGTCGTAGATGTCGATGTCCCCAGTAGTTAGCTGCTTACACACCACGTATTGTTTTAATTAATTTAGATTATCTTAAGTACTTTTTTTTTCTTTTTTTTTTGCTGTGTGCTTGACCGCTCTTGCAGCCGCATTACACTAGGCTGGTAATTTATGGGGGCACAGGACAGTGCCTTCGGATGCCTCGATGGCGTCTCTTATGGTCCGGCCACAAATAATTTTAAATAATTTTTTTGGAGTTATGACCTTAGCTCCTCGCGAACGTCGTCGCCGCCGCCGCCGCCGCCGCCGCCGCACGCACGCAGAATACGTGTGTACACACACACACACACATATGCAGTTGGCGGTGGACGATGTAAGCACTCGGCTAGGTGTAGCTTGCGCCGGCCTCGCGACGGTCTAGCTCGCGCCGTCCTGGCGCTGCTGTGGGGCGGCGTCACGGCTTCTCCGCTGCCCTGGCAGCTAGCGGCGTTCAAATGGGAGTCGCAGTTTACTCTTCGACATGGAGGCTAGTACTGGGCTGTTGATGAGTGCTCTCGTGAAATGTCGTTCCTTCCGGCACTCGCTTTTGCGATGTTTTCGACGGTCGCCTGTTGCCATATCGGCCCGTACCACCGTGTGTCACTCCCACATGTGGAGCGCACACGCTGCAAGCATTTAGGCCCTTCCACTGCGGATTTTCCTTATCGCTTCTCGGCCTTTTGGCTAAGATCAAAGTGTAGTATCTGTTCTTATCAGCTTAGTATCTGATACGTCCTGCATCGCAGGACCAGAATATTAAACTCATTTTTGGCTCATGACGGAGTGCTAGGGGCTTGCTCCACCTCTGTCGCGGGTTGGCCCGGCATTGCAGTACCGCCGGGATCGGCCCACCTAAAATTAATTAAAACATAGCCTGAAATGGGTTAATATTCTGCAGTGATCAGATATTCAGCTGGTGACAAAACTTGTCGTAGATGTCGATGTCCCCAGTAGTTAGCTGCTTACACACCACGTATTGTTTTAATTAATTTAGATTATCTTAAGTACTTTTTTTTTCTTTTTTTTTTTGCTGTGTGCTTGACCGCTCTTGCAGCCGCATTACACTAGGCTGGTAATTTATGGGGGCACAGGACAGTGCCTTCGGATGCCTCGTTGGCGTCTCTTATGGTCCGGCCACAGATAATTTTAAATAAATTTTTTGGAGTTATGACCTTAGCTCCTCGCGAACGTCGTCGTCGTCGCCGCCGCCGCACGCACGCAGAATACGTGTGTACACACACACACACACATATGCAGTTGGCGGTGGACGATGTAAGCACTCGGCTAGGTGTAGCTCGCGCCGGCCTCGCGACGGTCTAGCTCGCGCCGGCCTGGCGCTGCTGTGGGGCGGCGTCACGGCTTCTCCGCTGCCCTGGCAGCTAGCGGCGTTCAAATGGGAGTCGCAGTTTACTCTTCGACATGGAGGCTAGTACTGGGCTGTTGATGAGTGCTCTCGTGAAATGTCGTTCCTTCCGGCACTCGCTTTTGCGATGTTTTCGACGGTCGCCTGTTGCCATATCGGCCCGTACCACCGTGTGTCACTCCCACATGTGGAGCGCACACGCTGCAAGCATTTAGGCCCTTCCACTGCGGATTTTCCTTATCGCTTCTCGGCCTTTTGGCTAAGATCAAAGTGTAGTATCTGTTCTTATCAGCTTAGTATCTGATACGTCCTGCATCGCAGGACCAGAATATTAAACTCATTTTTGGCTCATGACGGAGTGCTAGGGGCTTGCTCCACCTCTGTCGCGGGTTGGCCCGGCATTGCAGTACCGCCGGGATCGGCCCACCTAAAATTAATTAAAACATAGCCTGAAATGGGTTAATATTCTGCAGTGATCAGATATTCAGCTGGTGACAAAACTTGTCGTAGATGTCGATGTCCCCAGTAGTTAGCTGCTTACACACCACGTATTGTTTTAATTAATTTAGATTATCTTAAGTACTTTTTTTTTCTTTTTTTTTTGCTGTGTGCTTGACCGCTCTTGCAGCCGCATTACACTAGGCTGGTAATTTATGGGGGCACAGGACAGTGCCTTCGGATGCCTCGATGGCGTCTCTTATGGTCCGGCCACAAATAATTTTAAATAATTTTTTTGGAGTTATGACCTTAGCTCCTCGCGAACGTCGTCGCCGCCGCCGCCGCCGCCGCCGCCGCACGCACGCAGAATATGTGTACACACACACACACACATATGCAGTTGGCGGTGGACGATGTAAGCACTCGGCTAGGTGTAGCTTGCGCCGGCCTCGCGACGGTCTAGCTCGCGCCGTCCTGGCGCTGCTGTGGGGCGGCGTCACGGCTTCTCCGCTGCCCTGGCAGCTAGCGGCGTTCAAATGGGAGTCGCAGTTTACTCTTCGACATGGAGGCTAGTACTGGGCTGTTGATGAGTGCTCTCGTGAAATGTCGTTCCTTCCGGCACTCGCTTTTGCGATGTTTTCGACGGTCGCCTGTTGCCATATCGGCCCGTACCACCGTGTGTCACTCCCACATGTGGAGCGCACACGCTGCAAGCATTTAGGCCCTTCCACTGCGGATTTTCCTTATCGCTTCTCGGCCTTTTGGCTAAGATCAAAGTGTAGTATCTGTTCTTATCAGCTTAGTATCTGATACGTCCTGCATCGCAGGACCAGAATATTAAACTCATTTTTGGCTCATGACGGAGTGCTAGGGGCTTGCTCCACCTCTGTCGCGGGTTGGCCCGGCATTGCAGTACCGCCGGGATCGGCCCACCTAAAATTAATTAAAACATAGCCTGAAATGGGTTAATATTCTGCAGTGATCAGATATTCAGCTGGTGACAAAACTTGTCGTAGATGTCGATGTCCCCAGTAGTTAGCTGCTTACACACCACGTATTGTTTTAATTAATTTAGATTATCTTAAGTACTTTTTTTTTCTTTTTTTTTTTGCTGTGTGCTTGACCGCTCTTGCAGCCGCATTACACTAGGCTGGTAATTTATGGGGGCACAGGACAGTGCCTTCGGATGCCTCGTTGGCGTCTCTTATGGTCCGGCCACAGATAATTTTAAATAAATTTTTTGGAGTTATGACCTTAGCTCCTCGCGAACGTCGTCGTCGTCGCCGCCGCCGCACGCACGCAGAATACGTGTGTACACACACACACACACATATGCAGTTGGCGGTGGACGATGTAAGCACTCGGCTAGGTGTAGCTCGCGCCGGCCTCGCGACGGTCTAGCTCGCGCCGGCCTGGCGCTGCTGTGGGGCGGCGTCACGGCTTCTCCGCTGCCCTGGCAGCTAGCGGCGTTCAAATGGGAGTCGCAGTTTACTCTTCGACATGGAGGCTAGTACTGGGCTGTTGATGAGTGCTCTCGTGAAATGTCGTTCCTTCCGGCACTCGCTTTTGCGATGTTTTCGACGGTCGCCTGTTGCCATATCGGCCCGTACCACCGTGTGTCACTCCCACATGTGGAGCGCACACGCTGCAAGCATTTAGGCCCTTCCACTGCGGATTTTCCTTATCGCTTCTCGGCCTTTTGGCTAAGATCAAAGTGTAGTATCTGTTCTTATCAGCTTAGTATCTGATACGTCCTGCATCGCAGGACCAGAATATTAAACTCATTTTTGGCTCATGACGGAGTGCTAGGGGCTTGCTCCACCTCTGTCGCGGGTTGGCCCGGCATTGCAGTACCGCCGGGATCGGCCCACCTAAAATTAATTAAAACATAGCCTGAAATGGGTTAATATTCTGCAGTGATCAGATATTCAGCTGGTGACAAAACTTGTCGTAGATGTCGATGTCCCCAGTAGTTAGCTGCTTACACACCACGTATTGTTTTAATTAATTTAGATTATCTTAAGTACTTTTTTTTTCTTTTTTTTTTGCTGTGTGCTTGACCGCTCTTGCAGCCGCATTACACTAGGCTGGTAATTTATGGGGGCACAGGACAGTGCCTTCGGATGCCTCGATGGCGTCTCTTATGGTCCGGCCACAAATAATTTTAAATAATTTTTTTGGAGTTATGACCTTAGCTCCTCGCGAACGTCGTCGCCGCCGCCGCCGCCGCCGCCGCCGCACGCACGCAGAATACGTGTGTACACACACACACACACATATGCAGTTGGCGGTGGACGATGTAAGCACTCGGCTAGGTGTAGCTTGCGCCGGCCTCGCGACGGTCTAGCTCGCGCCGTCCTGGCGCTGCTGTGGGGCGGCGTCACGGCTTCTCCGCTGCCCTGGCAGCTAGCGGCGTTCAAATGGGAGTCGCAGTTTACTCTTCGACATGGAGGCTAGTACTGGGCTGTTGATGAGTGCTCTCGTGAAATGTCGTTCCTTCCGGCACTCGCTTTTGCGATGTTTTCGACGGTCGCCTGTTGCCATATCGGCCCGTACCACCGTGTGTCACTCCCACATGTGGAGCGCACACGCTGCAAGCATTTAGGCCCTTCCACTGCGGATTTTCCTTATCGCTTCTCGGCCTTTTGGCTAAGATCAAAGTGTAGTATCTGTTCTTATCAGCTTAGTATCTGATACGTCCTGCATCGCAGGACCAGAATATTAAACTCATTTTTGGCTCATGACGGAGTGCTAGGGGCTTGCTCCACCTCTGTCGCGGGTTGGCCCGGCATTGCAGTACCGCCGGGATCGGCCCACCTAAAATTAATTAAAACATAGCCTGAAATGGGTTAATATTCTGCAGTGATCAGATATTCAGCTGGTGACAAAACTTGTCGTAGATGTCGATGTCCCCAGTAGTTAGCTGCTTACACACCACGTATTGTTTTAATTAATTTAGATTATCTTAAGTACTTTTTTTTTCTTTTTTTTTTGCTGTGTGCTTGACCGCTCTTGCAGCCGCATTACACTAGGCTGGTAATTTATGGGGGCACAGGACAGTGCCTTCGGATGCCTCGATGGCGTCTCTTATGGTCCGGCCACAAATAATTTTAAATAATTTTTTTGGAGTTATGACCTTAGCTCCTCGCGAACGTCGTCGCCGCCGCCGCCGCCGCCGCCGCCGCACGCACGCAGAATACGTGTGTACACACACACACACACATATGCAGTTGGCGGTGGACGATGTAAGCACTCGGCTAGGTGTAGCTTGCGCCGGCCTCGCGACGGTCTAGCTCGCGCCGTCCTGGCGCTGCTGTGGGGCGGCGTCACGGCTTCTCCGCTGCCCTGGCAGCTAGCGGCGTTCAAATGGGAGTCGCAGTTTACTCTTCGACATGGAGGCTAGTACTGGGCTGTTGATGAGTGCTCTCGTGAAATGTCGTTCCTTCCGGCACTCGCTTTTGCGATGTTTTCGACGGTCGCCTGTTGCCATATCGGCCCGTACCACCGTGTGTCACTCCCACATGTGGAGCGCACACGCTGCAAGCATTTAGGCCCTTCCACTGCGGATTTTCCTTATCGCTTCTCGGCCTTTTGGCTAAGATCAAAGTGTAGTATCTGTTCTTATCAGCTTAGTATCTGATACGTCCTGCATCGCAGGACCAGAATATTAAACTCATTTTTGGCTCATGACGGAGTGCTAGGGGCTTGCTCCACCTCTGTCGCGGGTTGGCCCGGCATTGCAGTACCGCCGGGATCGGCCCACCTAAAATTAATTAAAACATAGCCTGAAATGGGTTAATATTCTGCAGTGATCAGATATTCAGCTGGTGACAAAACTTGTCGTAGATGTCGATGTCCCCAGTAGTTAGCTGCTTACACACCACGTATTGTTTTAATTAATTTAGATTATCTTAAGTACTTTTTTTTTCTTTTTTTTTTGCTGTGTGCTTGACCGCTCTTGCAGCCGCATTACACTAGGCTGGTAATTTATGGGGGCACAGGACAGTGCCTTCGGATGCCTCGATGGCGTCTCTTATGGTCCGGCCACAAATAATTTTAAATAATTTTTTTGGAGTTATGACCTTAGCTCCTCGCGAACGTCGTCGTCGTCGCCGCCGCCGCACGCACGCAGAATACGTGTGTACACACACACACACACATATGCAGTTGGCGGTGGACGATGTAAGCACTCGGCTAGGTGTAGCTCGCGCCGGCCTCGCGACGGTCTAGCTCGCGCCGGCCTGGCGCTGCTGTGGGGCGGCGTCACGGCTTCTCCGCTGCCCTGGCAGCTAGCGGCGTTCAAATGGGAGTCGCAGTTTACTCTTCGACATGGAGGCTAGTACTGGGCTGTTGATGAGTGCTCTCGTGAAATGTCGTTCCTTCCGGCACTCGCTTTTGCGATGTTTTCGACGGTCGCCTGTTGCCATATCGGCCCGTACCACCGTGTGTCACTCCCACATGTGGAGCGCACACGCTGCAAGCATTTAGGCCCTTCCACTGCGGATTTTCCTTATCGCTTCTCGGCCTTTTGGCTAAGATCAAAGTGTAGTATCTGTTCTTATCAGCTTAGTATCTGATACGTCCTGCATCGCAGGACCAGAATATTAAACTCATTTTTGGCTCATGACGGAGTGCTAGGGGCTTGCTCCACCTCTGTCGCGGGTTGGCCCGGCATTGCAGTACCGCCGGGATCGGCCCACCTAAAATTAATTAAAACATAGCCTGAAATGGGTTAATATTCTGCAGTGATCAGATATTCAGCTGGTGACAAAACTTGTCGTAGATGTCGATGTCCCCAGTAGTTAGCTGCTTACACACCACGTATTGTTTTAATTAATTTAGATTATCTTAAGTACTTTTTTTTTCTTTTTTTTTTGCTGTGTGCTTGACCGCTCTTGCAGCCGCATTACACTAGGCTGGTAATTTATGGGGGCACAGGACAGTGCCTTCGGATGCCTCGATGGCGTCTCTTATGGTCCGGCCACAAATAATTTTAAATAATTTTTTTGGAGTTATGACCTTAGCTCCTCGCGAACGTCGTCGCCGCCGCCGCCGCCGCCGCCGCCGCACGCACGCAGAATACGTGTGTACACACACACACACACATATGCAGTTGGCGGTGGACGATGTAAGCACTCGGCTAGGTGTAGCTTGCGCCGGCCTCGCGACGGTCTAGCTCGCGCCGTCCTGGCGCTGCTGTGGGGCGGCGTCACGGCTTCTCCGCTGCCCTGGCAGCTAGCGGCGTTCAAATGGGAGTCGCAGTTTACTCTTCGACATGGAGGCTAGTACTGGGCTGTTGATGAGTGCTCTCGTGAAATGTCGTTCCTTCCGGCACTCGCTTTTGCGATGTTTTCGACGGTCGCCTGTTGCCATATCGGCCCGTACCACCGTGTGTCACTCCCACATGTGGAGCGCACACGCTGCAAGCATTTAGGCCCTTCCACTGCGGATTTTCCTTATCGCTTCTCGGCCTTTTGGCTAAGATCAAAGTGTAGTATCTGTTCTTATCAGCTTAGTATCTGATACGTCCTGCATCGCAGGACCAGAATATTAAACTCATTTTTGGCTCATGACGGAGTGCTAGGGGCTTGCTCCACCTCTGTCGCGGGTTGGCCCGGCATTGCAGTACCGCCGGGATCGGCCCACCTAAAATTAATTAAAACATAGCCTGAAATGGGTTAATATTCTGCAGTGATCAGATATTCAGCTGGTGACAAAACTTGTCGTAGATGTCGATGTCCCCAGTAGTTAGCTGCTTACACACCACGTATTGTTTTAATTAATTTAGATTATCTTAAGTACTTTTTTTTTCTTTTTTTTTTGCTGTGTGCTTGACCGCTCTTGCAGCCGCATTACACTAGGCTGGTAATTTATGGGGGCACAGGACAGTGCCTTCGGATGCCTCGATGGCGTCTCTTATGGTCCGGCCACAAATAATTTTAAATAATTTTTTTGGAGTTATGACCTTAGCTCCTCGCGAACGTCGTCGCCGCCGCCGCCGCCGCCGCCGCCGCACGCACGCAGAATACGTGTGTACACACACACACACACATATGCAGTTGGCGGTGGACGATGTAAGCACTCGGCTAGGTGTAGCTTGCGCCGGCCTCGCGACGGTCTAGCTCGCGCCGTCCTGGCGCTGCTGTGGGGCGGCGTCACGGCTTCTCCGCTGCCCTGGCAGCTAGCGGCGTTCAAATGGGAGTCGCAGTTTACTCTTCGACATGGAGGCTAGTACTGGGCTGTTGATGAGTGCTCTCGTGAAATGTCGTTCCTTCCGGCACTCGCTTTTGCGATGTTTTCGACGGTCGCCTGTTGCCATATCGGCCCGTACCACCGTGTGTCACTCCCACATGTGGAGCGCACACGCTGCAAGCATTTAGGCCCTTCCACTGCGGATTTTCCTTATCGCTTCTCGGCCTTTTGGCTAAGATCAAAGTGTAGTATCTGTTCTTATCAGCTTAGTATCTGATACGTCCTGCATCGCAGGACCAGAATATTAAACTCATTTTTGGCTCATGACGGAGTGCTAGGGGCTTGCTCCACCTCTGTCGCGGGTTGGCCCGGCATTGCAGTACCGCCGGGATCGGCCCACCTAAAATTAATTAAAACATAGCCTGAAATGGGTTAATATTCTGCAGTGATCAGATATTCAGCTGGTGACAAAACTTGTCGTAGATGTCGATGTCCCCAGTAGTTAGCTGCTTACACACCACGTATTGTTTTAATTAATTTAGATTATCTTAAGTACTTTTTTTTTCTTTTTTTTTTGCTGTGTGCTTGACCGCTCTTGCAGCCGCATTACACTAGGCTGGTAATTTATGGGGGCACAGGACAGTGCCTTCGGATGCCTCGATGGCGTCTCTTATGGTCCGGCCACAAATAATTTTAAATAATTTTTTTGGAGTTATGACCTTAGCTCCTCGCGAACGTCGTCGCCGCCGCCGCCGCCGCCGCCGCCGCACGCACGCAGAATATGTGTACACACACACACACACATATGCAGTTGGCGGTGGACGATGTAAGCACTCGGCTAGGTGTAGCTTGCGCCGGCCTCGCGACGGTCTAGCTCGCGCCGTCCTGGCGCTGCTGTGGGGCGGCGTCACGGCTTCTCCGCTGCCCTGGCAGCTAGCGGCGTTCAAATGGGAGTCGCAGTTTACTCTTCGACATGGAGGCTAGTACTGGGCTGTTGATGAGTGCTCTCGTGAAATGTCGTTCCTTCCGGCACTCGCTTTTGCGATGTTTTCGACGGTCGCCTGTTGCCATATCGGCCCGTACCACCGTGTGTCACTCCCACATGTGGAGCGCACACGCTGCAAGCATTTAGGCCCTTCCACTGCGGATTTTCCTTATCGCTTCTCGGCCTTTTGGCTAAGATCAAAGTGTAGTATCTGTTCTTATCAGCTTAGTATCTGATACGTCCTGCATCGCAGGACCAGAATATTAAACTCATTTTTGGCTCATGACGGAGTGCTAGGGGCTTGCTCCACCTCTGTCGCGGGTTGGCCCGGCATTGCAGTACCGCCGGGATCGGCCCACCTAAAATTAATTAAAACATAGCCTGAAATGGGTTAATATTCTGCAGTGATCAGATATTCAGCTGGTGACAAAACTTGTCGTAGATGTCGATGTCCCCAGTAGTTAGCTGCTTACACACCACGTATTGTTTTAATTAATTTAGATTATCTTAAGTACTTTTTTTTTCTTTTTTTTTTTGCTGTGTGCTTGACCGCTCTTGCAGCCGCATTACACTAGGCTGGTAATTTATGGGGGCACAGGACAGTGCCTTCGGATGCCTCGTTGGCGTCTCTTATGGTCCGGCCACAGATAATTTTAAATAAATTTTTTGGAGTTATGACCTTAGCTCCTCGCGAACGTCGTCGTCGTCGCCGCCGCCGCACGCACGCAGAATACGTGTGTACACACACACACACACATATGCAGTTGGCGGTGGACGATGTAAGCACTCGGCTAGGTGTAGCTCGCGCCGGCCTCGCGACGGTCTAGCTCGCGCCGGCCTGGCGCTGCTGTGGGGCGGCGTCACGGCTTCTCCGCTGCCCTGGCAGCTAGCGGCGTTCAAATGGGAGTCGCAGTTTACTCTTCGACATGGAGGCTAGTACTGGGCTGTTGATGAGTGCTCTCGTGAAATGTCGTTCCTTCCGGCACTCGCTTTTGCGATGTTTTCGACGGTCGCCTGTTGCCATATCGGCCCGTACCACCGTGTGTCACTCCCACATGTGGAGCGCACACGCTGCAAGCATTTAGGCCCTTCCACTGCGGATTTTCCTTATCGCTTCTCGGCCTTTTGGCTAAGATCAAAGTGTAGTATCTGTTCTTATCAGCTTAGTATCTGATACGTCCTGCATCGCAGGACCAGAATATTAAACTCATTTTTGGCTCATGACGGAGTGCTAGGGGCTTGCTCCACCTCTGTCGCGGGTTGGCCCGGCATTGCAGTACCGCCGGGATCGGCCCACCTAAAATTAATTAAAACATAGCCTGAAATGGGTTAATATTCTGCAGTGATCAGATATTCAGCTGGTGACAAAACTTGTCGTAGATGTCGATGTCCCCAGTAGTTAGCTGCTTACACACCACGTATTGTTTTAATTAATTTAGATTATCTTAAGTACTTTTTTTTTCTTTTTTTTTTGCTGTGTGCTTGACCGCTCTTGCAGCCGCATTACACTAGGCTGGTAATTTATGGGGGCACAGGACAGTGCCTTCGGATGCCTCGATGGCGTCTCTTATGGTCCGGCCACAAATAATTTTAAATAATTTTTTTGGAGTTATGACCTTAGCTCCTCGCGAACGTCGTCGCCGCCGCCGCCGCCGCCGCCGCCGCACGCACGCAGAATACGTGTGTACACACACACACACACATATGCAGTTGGCGGTGGACGATGTAAGCACTCGGCTAGGTGTAGCTTGCGCCGGCCTCGCGACGGTCTAGCTCGCGCCGTCCTGGCGCTGCTGTGGGGCGGCGTCACGGCTTCTCCGCTGCCCTGGCAGCTAGCGGCGTTCAAATGGGAGTCGCAGTTTACTCTTCGACATGGAGGCTAGTACTGGGCTGTTGATGAGTGCTCTCGTGAAATGTCGTTCCTTCCGGCACTCGCTTTTGCGATGTTTTCGACGGTCGCCTGTTGCCATATCGGCCCGTACCACCGTGTGTCACTCCCACATGTGGAGCGCACACGCTGCAAGCATTTAGGCCCTTCCACTGCGGATTTTCCTTATCGCTTCTCGGCCTTTTGGCTAAGATCAAAGTGTAGTATCTGTTCTTATCAGCTTAGTATCTGATACGTCCTGCATCGCAGGACCAGAATATTAAACTCATTTTTGGCTCATGACGGAGTGCTAGGGGCTTGCTCCACCTCTGTCGCGGGTTGGCCCGGCATTGCAGTACCGCCGGGATCGGCCCACCTAAAATTAATTAAAACATAGCCTGAAATGGGTTAATATTCTGCAGTGATCAGATATTCAGCTGGTGACAAAACTTGTCGTAGATGTCGATGTCCCCAGTAGTTAGCTGCTTACACACCACGTATTGTTTTAATTAATTTAGATTATCTTAAGTACTTTTTTTTTCTTTTTTTTTTGCTGTGTGCTTGACCGCTCTTGCAGCCGCATTACACTAGGCTGGTAATTTATGGGGGCACAGGACAGTGCCTTCGGATGCCTCGATGGCGTCTCTTATGGTCCGGCCACAAATAATTTTAAATAATTTTTTTGGAGTTATGACCTTAGCTCCTCGCGAACGTCGTCGCCGCCGCCGCCGCCGCCGCCGCCGCACGCACGCAGAATACGTGTGTACACACACACACACACATATGCAGTTGGCGGTGGACGATGTAAGCACTCGGCTAGGTGTAGCTTGCGCCGGCCTCGCGACGGTCTAGCTCGCGCCGTCCTGGCGCTGCTGTGGGGCGGCGTCACGGCTTCTCCGCTGCCCTGGCAGCTAGCGGCGTTCAAATGGGAGTCGCAGTTTACTCTTCGACATGGAGGCTAGTACTGGGCTGTTGATGAGTGCTCTCGTGAAATGTCGTTCCTTCCGGCACTCGCTTTTGCGATGTTTTCGACGGTCGCCTGTTGCCATATCGGCCCGTACCACCGTGTGTCACTCCCACATGTGGAGCGCACACGCTGCAAGCATTTAGGCCCTTCCACTGCGGATTTTCCTTATCGCTTCTCGGCCTTTTGGCTAAGATCAAAGTGTAGTATCTGTTCTTATCAGCTTAGTATCTGATACGTCCTGCATCGCAGGACCAGAATATTAAACTCATTTTTGGCTCATGACGGAGTGCTAGGGGCTTGCTCCACCTCTGTCGCGGGTTGGCCCGGCATTGCAGTACCGCCGGGATCGGCCCACCTAAAATTAATTAAAACATAGCCTGAAATGGGTTAATATTCTGCAGTGATCAGATATTCAGCTGGTGACAAAACTTGTCGTAGATGTCGATGTCCCCAGTAGTTAGCTGCTTACACACCACGTATTGTTTTAATTAATTTAGATTATCTTAAGTACTTTTTTTTTCTTTTTTTTTTGCTGTGTGCTTGACCGCTCTTGCAGCCGCATTACACTAGGCTGGTAATTTATGGGGGCACAGGACAGTGCCTTCGGATGCCTCGTTGGCGTCTCTTATGGTCCGGCCACAGATAATTTTAAATAAATTTTTTGGAGTTATGACCTTAGCTCCTCGCGAACGTCGTCGTCGTCGCCGCCGCCGCACGCACGCAGAATACGTGTGTACACACACACACACACATATGCAGTTGGCGGTGGACGATGTAAGCACTCGGCTAGGTGTAGCTCGCGCCGGCCTCGCGACGGTCTAGCTCGCGCCGGCCTGGCGCTGCTGTGGGGCGGCGTCACGGCTTCTCCGCTGCCCTGGCAGCTAGCGGCGTTCAAATGGGAGTCGCAGTTTACTCTTCGACATGGAGGCTAGTACTGGGCTGTTGATGAGTGCTCTCGTGAAATGTCGTTCCTTCCGGCACTCGCTTTTGCGATGTTTTCGACGGTCGCCTGTTGCCATATCGGCCCGTACCACCGTGTGTCACTCCCACATGTGGAGCGCACACGCTGCAAGCATTTAGGCCCTTCCACTGCGGATTTTCCTTATCGCTTCTCGGCCTTTTGGCTAAGATCAAAGTGTAGTATCTGTTCTTATCAGCTTAGTATCTGATACGTCCTGCATCGCAGGACCAGAATATTAAACTCATTTTTGGCTCATGACGGAGTGCTAGGGGCTTGCTCCACCTCTGTCGCGGGTTGGCCCGGCATTGCAGTACCGCCGGGATCGGCCCACCTAAAATTAATTAAAACATAGCCTGAAATGGGTTAATATTCTGCAGTGATCAGATATTCAGCTGGTGACAAAACTTGTCGTAGATGTCGATGTCCCCAGTAGTTAGCTGCTTACACACCACGTATTGTTTTAATTAATTTAGATTATCTTAAGTACTTTTTTTTTCTTTTTTTTTTGCTGTGTGCTTGACCGCTCTTGCAGCCGCATTACACTAGGCTGGTAATTTATGGGGGCACAGGACAGTGCCTTCGGATGCCTCGATGGCGTCTCTTATGGTCCGGCCACAAATAATTTTAAATAATTTTTTTGGAGTTATGACCTTAGCTCCTCGCGAACGTCGTCGCCGCCGCCGCCGCCGCCGCCGCCGCACGCACGCAGAATACGTGTGTACACACACACACACACATATGCAGTTGGCGGTGGACGATGTAAGCACTCGGCTAGGTGTAGCTTGCGCCGGCCTCGCGACGGTCTAGCTCGCGCCGTCCTGGCGCTGCTGTGGGGCGGCGTCACGGCTTCTCCGCTGCCCTGGCAGCTAGCGGCGTTCAAATGGGAGTCGCAGTTTACTCTTCGACATGGAGGCTAGTACTGGGCTGTTGATGAGTGCTCTCGTGAAATGTCGTTCCTTCCGGCACTCGCTTTTGCGATGTTTTCGACGGTCGCCTGTTGCCATATCGGCCCGTACCACCGTGTGTCACTCCCACATGTGGAGCGCACACGCTGCAAGCATTTAGGCCCTTCCACTGCGGATTTTCCTTATCGCTTCTCGGCCTTTTGGCTAAGATCAAAGTGTAGTATCTGTTCTTATCAGCTTAGTATCTGATACGTCCTGCATCGCAGGACCAGAATATTAAACTCATTTTTGGCTCATGACGGAGTGCTAGGGGCTTGCTCCACCTCTGTCGCGGGTTGGCCCGGCATTGCAGTACCGCCGGGATCGGCCCACCTAAAATTAATTAAAACATAGCCTGAAATGGGTTAATATTCTGCAGTGATCAGATATTCAGCTGGTGACAAAACTTGTCGTAGATGTCGATGTCCCCAGTAGTTAGCTGCTTACACACCACGTATTGTTTTAATTAATTTAGATTATCTTAAGTACTTTTTTTTTCTTTTTTTTTTGCTGTGTGCTTGACCGCTCTTGCAGCCGCATTACACTAGGCTGG
Source organism: Schistocerca nitens (assembly GCF_023898315.1). Lineage (NCBI taxonomy): Eukaryota > Metazoa > Arthropoda > Insecta > Orthoptera > Acrididae > Schistocerca > Schistocerca nitens. Next base: position 23,314 of record NW_026045821.1, read on the forward strand.
TAATTTATGGGGGCACAGGACAGTGCCTTCGGATGCCTCGATGGCGTCTCTTATGGTCCGGCCACAAATAATTTTAAATAATTTTTTTGGAGTTATGACCTTAGCTCCTCGCGAACGTCGTCGCCGCCGCCGCCGCCGCCGCCGCCGCACGCACGCAGAATACGTGTGTACACACACACACACACATATGCAGTTGGCGGTGGACGATGTAAGCACTCGGCTAGGTGTAGCTTGCGCCGGCCTCGCGACGGTCTAGCTCGCGCCGTCCTGGCGCTGCTGTGGGGCGGCGTCACGGCTTCTCCGCTGCCCTGGCAGCTAGCGGCGTTCAAATGGGAGTCGCAGTTTACTCTTCGACATGGAGGCTAGTACTGGGCTGTTGATGAGTGCTCTCGTGAAATGTCGTTCCTTCCGGCACTCGCTTTTGCGATGTTTTCGACGGTCGCCTGTTGCCATATCGGCCCGTACCACCGTGTGTCACTCCCACATGTGGAGCGCACACGCTGCAAGCATTTAGGCCCTTCCACTGCGGATTTTCCTTATCGCTTCTCGGCCTTTTGGCTAAGATCAAAGTGTAGTATCTGTTCTTATCAGCTTAGTATCTGATACGTCCTGCATCGCAGGACCAGAATATTAAACTCATTTTTGGCTCATGACGGAGTGCTAGGGGCTTGCTCCACCTCTGTCGCGGGTTGGCCCGGCATTGCAGTACCGCCGGGATCGGCCCACCTAAAATTAATTAAAACATAGCCTGAAATGGGTTAATATTCTGCAGTGATCAGATATTCAGCTGGTGACAAAACTTGTCGTAGATGTCGATGTCCCCAGTAGTTAGCTGCTTACACACCACGTATTGTTTTAATTAATTTAGATTATCTTAAGTACTTTTTTTTTCTTTTTTTTTTGCTGTGTGCTTGACCGCTCTTGCAGCCGCATTACACTAGGCTGGTAATTTATGGGGGCACAGGACAGTGCCTTCGGATGCCTCGTTGGCGTCTCTTATGGTCCGGCCACAGATAATTTTAAATAAATTTTTTGGAGTTATGACCTTAGCTCCTCGCGAACGTCGTCGTCGTCGCCGCCGCCGCACGCACGCAGAATACGTGTGTACACACACACACACACATATGCAGTTGGCGGTGGACGATGTAAGCACTCGGCTAGGTGTAGCTCGCGCCGGCCTCGCGACGGTCTAGCTCGCGCCGGCCTGGCGCTGCTGTGGGGCGGCGTCACGGCTTCTCCGCTGCCCTGGCAGCTAGCGGCGTTCAAATGGGAGTCGCAGTTTACTCTTCGACATGGAGGCTAGTACTGGGCTGTTGATGAGTGCTCTCGTGAAATGTCGTTCCTTCCGGCACTCGCTTTTGCGATGTTTTCGACGGTCGCCTGTTGCCATATCGGCCCGTACCACCGTGTGTCACTCCCACATGTGGAGCGCACACGCTGCAAGCATTTAGGCCCTTCCACTGCGGATTTTCCTTATCGCTTCTCGGCCTTTTGGCTAAGATCAAAGTGTAGTATCTGTTCTTATCAGCTTAGTATCTGATACGTCCTGCATCGCAGGACCAGAATATTAAACTCATTTTTGGCTCATGACGGAGTGCTAGGGGCTTGCTCCACCTCTGTCGCGGGTTGGCCCGGCATTGCAGTACCGCCGGGATCGGCCCACCTAAAATTAATTAAAACATAGCCTGAAATGGGTTAATATTCTGCAGTGATCAGATATTCAGCTGGTGACAAAACTTGTCGTAGATGTCGATGTCCCCAGTAGTTAGCTGCTTACACACCACGTATTGTTTTAATTAATTTAGATTATCTTAAGTACTTTTTTTTTCTTTTTTTTTTGCTGTGTGCTTGACCGCTCTTGCAGCCGCATTACACTAGGCTGGTAATTTATGGGGGCACAGGACAGTGCCTTCGGATGCCTCGATGGCGTCTCTTATGGTCCGGCCACAAATAATTTTAAATAATTTTTTTGGAGTTATGACCTTAGCTCCTCGCGAACGTCGTCGCCGCCGCCGCCGCCGCCGCCGCCGCACGCACGCAGAATACGTGTGTACACACACACACACACATATGCAGTTGGCGGTGGACGATGTAAGCACTCGGCTAGGTGTAGCTTGCGCCGGCCTCGCGACGGTCTAGCTCGCGCCGTCCTGGCGCTGCTGTGGGGCGGCGTCACGGCTTCTCCGCTGCCCTGGCAGCTAGCGGCGTTCAAATGGGAGTCGCAGTTTACTCTTCGACATGGAGGCTAGTACTGGGCTGTTGATGAGTGCTCTCGTGAAATGTCGTTCCTTCCGGCACTCGCTTTTGCGATGTTTTCGACGGTCGCCTGTTGCCATATCGGCCCGTACCACCGTGTGTCACTCCCACATGTGGAGCGCACACGCTGCAAGCATTTAGGCCCTTCCACTGCGGATTTTCCTTATCGCTTCTCGGCCTTTTGGCTAAGATCAAAGTGTAGTATCTGTTCTTATCAGCTTAGTATCTGATACGTCCTGCATCGCAGGACCAGAATATTAAACTCATTTTTGGCTCATGACGGAGTGCTAGGGGCTTGCTCCACCTCTGTCGCGGGTTGGCCCGGCATTGCAGTACCGCCGGGATCGGCCCACCTAAAATTAATTAAAACATAGCCTGAAATGGGTTAATATTCTGCAGTGATCAGATATTCAGCTGGTGACAAAACTTGTCGTAGATGTCGATGTCCCCAGTAGTTAGCTGCTTACACACCACGTATTGTTTTAATTAATTTAGATTATCTTAAGTACTTTTTTTTTCTTTTTTTTTTGCTGTGTGCTTGACCGCTCTTGCAGCCGCATTACACTAGGCTGGTAATTTATGGGGGCACAGGACAGTGCCTTCGGATGCCTCGATGGCGTCTCTTATGGTCCGGCCACAAATAATTTTAAATAATTTTTTTGGAGTTATGACCTTAGCTCCTCGCGAACGTCGTCGCCGCCGCCGCCGCCGCCGCCGCCGCACGCACGCAGAATACGTGTGTACACACACACACACACATATGCAGTTGGCGGTGGACGATGTAAGCACTCGGCTAGGTGTAGCTTGCGCCGGCCTCGCGACGGTCTAGCTCGCGCCGTCCTGGCGCTGCTGTGGGGCGGCGTCACGGCTTCTCCGCTGCCCTGGCAGCTAGCGGCGTTCAAATGGGAGTCGCAGTTTACTCTTCGACATGGAGGCTAGTACTGGGCTGTTGATGAGTGCTCTCGTGAAATGTCGTTCCTTCCGGCACTCGCTTTTGCGATGTTTTCGACGGTCGCCTGTTGCCATATCGGCCCGTACCACCGTGTGTCACTCCCACATGTGGAGCGCACACGCTGCAAGCATTTAGGCCCTTCCACTGCGGATTTTCCTTATCGCTTCTCGGCCTTTTGGCTAAGATCAAAGTGTAGTATCTGTTCTTATCAGCTTAGTATCTGATACGTCCTGCATCGCAGGACCAGAATATTAAACTCATTTTTGGCTCATGACGGAGTGCTAGGGGCTTGCTCCACCTCTGTCGCGGGTTGGCCCGGCATTGCAGTACCGCCGGGATCGGCCCACCTAAAATTAATTAAAACATAGCCTGAAATGGGTTAATATTCTGCAGTGATCAGATATTCAGCTGGTGACAAAACTTGTCGTAGATGTCGATGTCCCCAGTAGTTAGCTGCTTACACACCACGTATTGTTTTAATTAATTTAGATTATCTTAAGTACTTTTTTTTTCTTTTTTTTTTGCTGTGTGCTTGACCGCTCTTGCAGCCGCATTACACTAGGCTGGTAATTTATGGGGGCACAGGACAGTGCCTTCGGATGCCTCGATGGCGTCTCTTATGGTCCGGCCACAAATAATTTTAAATAATTTTTTTGGAGTTATGACCTTAGCTCCTCGCGAACGTCGTCGCCGCCGCCGCCGCCGCCGCCGCCGCACGCACGCAGAATATGTGTACACACACACACACACATATGCAGTTGGCGGTGGACGATGTAAGCACTCGGCTAGGTGTAGCTTGCGCCGGCCTCGCGACGGTCTAGCTCGCGCCGTCCTGGCGCTGCTGTGGGGCGGCGTCACGGCTTCTCCGCTGCCCTGGCAGCTAGCGGCGTTCAAATGGGAGTCGCAGTTTACTCTTCGACATGGAGGCTAGTACTGGGCTGTTGATGAGTGCTCTCGTGAAATGTCGTTCCTTCCGGCACTCGCTTTTGCGATGTTTTCGACGGTCGCCTGTTGCCATATCGGCCCGTACCACCGTGTGTCACTCCCACATGTGGAGCGCACACGCTGCAAGCATTTAGGCCCTTCCACTGCGGATTTTCCTTATCGCTTCTCGGCCTTTTGGCTAAGATCAAAGTGTAGTATCTGTTCTTATCAGCTTAGTATCTGATACGTCCTGCATCGCAGGACCAGAATATTAAACTCATTTTTGGCTCATGACGGAGTGCTAGGGGCTTGCTCCACCTCTGTCGCGGGTTGGCCCGGCATTGCAGTACCGCCGGGATCGGCCCACCTAAAATTAATTAAAACATAGCCTGAAATGGGTTAATATTCTGCAGTGATCAGATATTCAGCTGGTGACAAAACTTGTCGTAGATGTCGATGTCCCCAGTAGTTAGCTGCTTACACACCACGTATTGTTTTAATTAATTTAGATTATCTTAAGTACTTTTTTTTTCTTTTTTTTTTTGCTGTGTGCTTGACCGCTCTTGCAGCCGCATTACACTAGGCTGGTAATTTATGGGGGCACAGGACAGTGCCTTCGGATGCCTCGTTGGCGTCTCTTATGGTCCGGCCACAGATAATTTTAAATAAATTTTTTGGAGTTATGACCTTAGCTCCTCGCGAACGTCGTCGCCGCCGCCGCCGCCGCCGCCGCCGCACGCACGCAGAATACGTGTGTACACACACACACACACATATGCAGTTGGCGGTGGACGATGTAAGCACTCGGCTAGGTGTAGCTTGCGCCGGCCTCGCGACGGTCTAGCTCGCGCCGTCCTGGCGCTGCTGTGGGGCGGCGTCACGGCTTCTCCGCTGCCCTGGCAGCTAGCGGCGTTCAAATGGGAGTCGCAGTTTACTCTTCGACATGGAGGCTAGTACTGGGCTGTTGATGAGTGCTCTCGTGAAATGTCGTTCCTTCCGGCACTCGCTTTTGCGATGTTTTCGACGGTCGCCTGTTGCCATATCGGCCCGTACCACCGTGTGTCACTCCCACATGTGGAGCGCACACGCTGCAAGCATTTAGGCCCTTCCACTGCGGATTTTCCTTATCGCTTCTCGGCCTTTTGGCTAAGATCAAAGTGTAGTATCTGTTCTTATCAGCTTAGTATCTGATACGTCCTGCATCGCAGGACCAGAATATTAAACTCATTTTTGGCTCATGACGGAGTGCTAGGGGCTTGCTCCACCTCTGTCGCGGGTTGGCCCGGCATTGCAGTACCGCCGGGATCGGCCCACCTAAAATTAATTAAAACATAGCCTGAAATGGGTTAATATTCTGCAGTGATCAGATATTCAGCTGGTGACAAAACTTGTCGTAGATGTCGATGTCCCCAGTAGTTAGCTGCTTACACACCACGTATTGTTTTAATTAATTTAGATTATCTTAAGTACTTTTTTTTTCTTTTTTTTTTGCTGTGTGCTTGACCGCTCTTGCAGCCGCATTACACTAGGCTGGTAATTTATGGGGGCACAGGACAGTGCCTTCGGATGCCTCGATGGCGTCTCTTATGGTCCGGCCACAAATAATTTTAAATAATTTTTTTGGAGTTATGACCTTAGCTCCTCGCGAACGTCGTCGCCGCCGCCGCCGCCGCCGCCGCCGCACGCACGCAGAATACGTGTGTACACACACACACACACATATGCAGTTGGCGGTGGACGATGTAAGCACTCGGCTAGGTGTAGCTTGCGCCGGCCTCGCGACGGTCTAGCTCGCGCCGTCCTGGCGCTGCTGTGGGGCGGCGTCACGGCTTCTCCGCTGCCCTGGCAGCTAGCGGCGTTCAAATGGGAGTCGCAGTTTACTCTTCGACATGGAGGCTAGTACTGGGCTGTTGATGAGTGCTCTCGTGAAATGTCGTTCCTTCCGGCACTCGCTTTTGCGATGTTTTCGACGGTCGCCTGTTGCCATATCGGCCCGTACCACCGTGTGTCACTCCCACATGTGGAGCGCACACGCTGCAAGCATTTAGGCCCTTCCACTGCGGATTTTCCTTATCGCTTCTCGGCCTTTTGGCTAAGATCAAAGTGTAGTATCTGTTCTTATCAGCTTAGTATCTGATACGTCCTGCATCGCAGGACCAGAATATTAAACTCATTTTTGGCTCATGACGGAGTGCTAGGGGCTTGCTCCACCTCTGTCGCGGGTTGGCCCGGCATTGCAGTACCGCCGGGATCGGCCCACCTAAAATTAATTAAAACATAGCCTGAAATGGGTTAATATTCTGCAGTGATCAGATATTCAGCTGGTGACAAAACTTGTCGTAGATGTCGATGTCCCCAGTAGTTAGCTGCTTACACACCACGTATTGTTTTAATTAATTTAGATTATCTTAAGTACTTTTTTTTTCTTTTTTTTTTGCTGTGTGCTTGACCGCTCTTGCAGCCGCATTACACTAGGCTGGTAATTTATGGGGGCACAGGACAGTGCCTTCGGATGCCTCGATGGCGTCTCTTATGGTCCGGCCACAAATAATTTTAAATAATTTTTTTGGAGTTATGACCTTAGCTCCTCGCGAACGTCGTCGCCGCCGCCGCCGCCGCCGCCGCCGCACGCACGCAGAATATGTGTACACACACACACACACATATGCAGTTGGCGGTGGACGATGTAAGCACTCGGCTAGGTGTAGCTTGCGCCGGCCTCGCGACGGTCTAGCTCGCGCCGTCCTGGCGCTGCTGTGGGGCGGCGTCACGGCTTCTCCGCTGCCCTGGCAGCTAGCGGCGTTCAAATGGGAGTCGCAGTTTACTCTTCGACATGGAGGCTAGTACTGGGCTGTTGATGAGTGCTCTCGTGAAATGTCGTTCCTTCCGGCACTCGCTTTTGCGATGTTTTCGACGGTCGCCTGTTGCCATATCGGCCCGTACCACCGTGTGTCACTCCCACATGTGGAGCGCACACGCTGCAAGCATTTAGGCCCTTCCACTGCGGATTTTCCTTATCGCTTCTCGGCCTTTTGGCTAAGATCAAAGTGTAGTATCTGTTCTTATCAGCTTAGTATCTGATACGTCCTGCATCGCAGGACCAGAATATTAAACTCATTTTTGGCTCATGACGGAGTGCTAGGGGCTTGCTCCACCTCTGTCGCGGGTTGGCCCGGCATTGCAGTACCGCCGGGATCGGCCCACCTAAAATTAATTAAAACATAGCCTGAAATGGGTTAATATTCTGCAGTGATCAGATATTCAGCTGGTGACAAAACTTGTCGTAGATGTCGATGTCCCCAGTAGTTAGCTGCTTACACACCACGTATTGTTTTAATTAATTTAGATTATCTTAAGTACTTTTTTTTTCTTTTTTTTTTTGCTGTGTGCTTGACCGCTCTTGCAGCCGCATTACACTAGGCTGGTAATTTATGGGGGCACAGGACAGTGCCTTCGGATGCCTCGTTGGCGTCTCTTATGGTCCGGCCACAGATAATTTTAAATAAATTTTTTGGAGTTATGACCTTAGCTCCTCGCGAACGTCGTCGTCGTCGCCGCCGCCGCACGCACGCAGAATACGTGTGTACACACACACACACACATATGCAGTTGGCGGTGGACGATGTAAGCACTCGGCTAGGTGTAGCTCGCGCCGGCCTCGCGACGGTCTAGCTCGCGCCGGCCTGGCGCTGCTGTGGGGCGGCGTCACGGCTTCTCCGCTGCCCTGGCAGCTAGCGGCGTTCAAATGGGAGTCGCAGTTTACTCTTCGACATGGAGGCTAGTACTGGGCTGTTGATGAGTGCTCTCGTGAAATGTCGTTCCTTCCGGCACTCGCTTTTGCGATGTTTTCGACGGTCGCCTGTTGCCATATCGGCCCGTACCACCGTGTGTCACTCCCACATGTGGAGCGCACACGCTGCAAGCATTTAGGCCCTTCCACTGCGGATTTTCCTTATCGCTTCTCGGCCTTTTGGCTAAGATCAAAGTGTAGTATCTGTTCTTATCAGCTTAGTATCTGATACGTCCTGCATCGCAGGACCAGAATATTAAACTCATTTTTGGCTCATGACGGAGTGCTAGGGGCTTGCTCCACCTCTGTCGCGGGTTGGCCCGGCATTGCAGTACCGCCGGGATCGGCCCACCTAAAATTAATTAAAACATAGCCTGAAATGGGTTAATATTCTGCAGTGATCAGATATTCAGCTGGTGACAAAACTTGTCGTAGATGTCGATGTCCCCAGTAGTTAGCTGCTTACACACCACGTATTGTTTTAATTAATTTAGATTATCTTAAGTACTTTTTTTTTCTTTTTTTTTTGCTGTGTGCTTGACCGCTCTTGCAGCCGCATTACACTAGGCTGGTAATTTATGGGGGCACAGGACAGTGCCTTCGGATGCCTCGATGGCGTCTCTTATGGTCCGGCCACAAATAATTTTAAATAATTTTTTTGGAGTTATGACCTTAGCTCCTCGCGAACGTCGTCGCCGCCGCCGCCGCCGCCGCCGCCGCACGCACGCAGAATACGTGTGTACACACACACACACACATATGCAGTTGGCGGTGGACGATGTAAGCACTCGGCTAGGTGTAGCTTGCGCCGGCCTCGCGACGGTCTAGCTCGCGCCGTCCTGGCGCTGCTGTGGGGCGGCGTCACGGCTTCTCCGCTGCCCTGGCAGCTAGCGGCGTTCAAATGGGAGTCGCAGTTTACTCTTCGACATGGAGGCTAGTACTGGGCTGTTGATGAGTGCTCTCGTGAAATGTCGTTCCTTCCGGCACTCGCTTTTGCGATGTTTTCGACGGTCGCCTGTTGCCATATCGGCCCGTACCACCGTGTGTCACTCCCACATGTGGAGCGCACACGCTGCAAGCATTTAGGCCCTTCCACTGCGGATTTTCCTTATCGCTTCTCGGCCTTTTGGCTAAGATCAAAGTGTAGTATCTGTTCTTATCAGCTTAGTATCTGATACGTCCTGCATCGCAGGACCAGAATATTAAACTCATTTTTGGCTCATGACGGAGTGCTAGGGGCTTGCTCCACCTCTGTCGCGGGTTGGCCCGGCATTGCAGTACCGCCGGGATCGGCCCACCTAAAATTAATTAAAACATAGCCTGAAATGGGTTAATATTCTGCAGTGATCAGATATTCAGCTGGTGACAAAACTTGTCGTAGATGTCGATGTCCCCAGTAGTTAGCTGCTTACACACCACGTATTGTTTTAATTAATTTAGATTATCTTAAGTACTTTTTTTTTCTTTTTTTTTTGCTGTGTGCTTGACCGCTCTTGCAGCCGCATTACACTAGGCTGGTAATTTATGGGGGCACAGGACAGTGCCTTCGGATGCCTCGATGGCGTCTCTTATGGTCCGGCCACAAATAATTTTAAATAATTTTTTTGGAGTTATGACCTTAGCTCCTCGCGAACGTCGTCGCCGCCGCCGCCGCCGCCGCCGCCGCACGCACGCAGAATACGTGTGTACACACACACACACACATATGCAGTTGGCGGTGGACGATGTAAGCACTCGGCTAGGTGTAGCTTGCGCCGGCCTCGCGACGGTCTAGCTCGCGCCGTCCTGGCGCTGCTGTGGGGCGGCGTCACGGCTTCTCCGCTGCCCTGGCAGCTAGCGGCGTTCAAATGGGAGTCGCAGTTTACTCTTCGACATGGAGGCTAGTACTGGGCTGTTGATGAGTGCTCTCGTGAAATGTCGTTCCTTCCGGCACTCGCTTTTGCGATGTTTTCGACGGTCGCCTGTTGCCATATCGGCCCGTACCACCGTGTGTCACTCCCACATGTGGAGCGCACACGCTGCAAGCATTTAGGCCCTTCCACTGCGGATTTTCCTTATCGCTTCTCGGCCTTTTGGCTAAGATCAAAGTGTAGTATCTGTTCTTATCAGCTTAGTATCTGATACGTCCTGCATCGCAGGACCAGAATATTAAACTCATTTTTGGCTCATGACGGAGTGCTAGGGGCTTGCTCCACCTCTGTCGCGGGTTGGCCCGGCATTGCAGTACCGCCGGGATCGGCCCACCTAAAATTAATTAAAACATAGCCTGAAATGGGTTAATATTCTGCAGTGATCAGATATTCAGCTGGTGACAAAACTTGTCGTAGATGTCGATGTCCCCAGTAGTTAGCTGCTTACACACCACGTATTGTTTTAATTAATTTAGATTATCTTAAGTACTTTTTTTTTCTTTTTTTTTTGCTGTGTGCTTGACCGCTCTTGCAGCCGCATTACACTAGGCTGGTAATTTATGGGGGCACAGGACAGTG
>NW_026045822.1:7500-12500 GCF_023898315.1 Schistocerca nitens
CTTTGCAACCATACTTCCCCCGGAACCCAAAAGCTTTGGTTTCCCGGAGGCTGCCCGCCGAGTCATCGGAGGAACTGCGGCGGATCGCTGGCTGGCATCGTTTATGGTTAGAACTAGGGCGGTATCTGATCGCCTTCGAACCTCTAACTTTCGTTCTTGATTAATGAAAACATACTTGGCAAATGCTTTCGCTTCTGTTCGTCTTGCGACGATCCAAGAATTTCACCTCTAACGTCGCAATACGAATGCCCCCGCCTGTCCCTATTAATCATTACCTCGGGTTCCGAAAACCAACAAAATAGAACCGAGGTCCTATTCCATTATTCCATGCACACAGTATTCAGGCGGGCTTGCCTGCTTTAAGCACTCTAATTTGTTCAAAGTAAACGTGCCGGCCCACCGAGACACTCAATAAAGAGCACCCTGGTAGGATTTCAACGGGGTCCGCCTCGGGACGCACGAGCACGCACGAGGCGGTCGCACGCCTTCGGCTCGCCCCACCGGCAGGACGTCCCACGATACACGCCAGTTAAACACCGACGGGCGGTGAACCAACAGCGTGGGACACAAATCCAACTACGAGCTTTTTAACCGCAACAACTTTAATATACGCTATTGGAGCTGGAATTACCGCGGCTGCTGGCACCAGACTTGCCCTCCAATAGATACTCGTTAAAGGATTTAAAGTGTACTCATTCCGATTACGGGGCCTCGGATGAGTCCCGTATCGTTATTTTTCGTCACTACCTCCCCGTGCCGGGAGTGGGTAATTTGCGCGCCTGCTGCCTTCCTTGGATGTGGTAGCCGTTTCTCAGGCTCCCTCTCCGGAATCGAACCCTGATTCCCCGTTACCCGTTACAACCATGGTAGGCGCAGAACCTACCATCGACAGTTGATAAGGCAGACATTTGAAAGATGCGTCGCCGGTACGAAGACCGTGCGATCAGCCCAAAGTTATTCAGAGTCACCAAGGCAAACGGACCGGACGAGCCGACCGATTGGTTTTGATCTAATAAAAGCGTCCCTTCCATCTCTGGTCGGGACTCTGTTTGCATGTATTAGCTCTAGAATTACCACAGTTATCCAAGTAACGTGGGTACGATCTAAGGAACCATAACTGATTTAATGAGCCATTCGCGGTTTCACCTTAATGCGGCTTGTACTGAGACATGCATGGCTTAATCTTTGAGACAAGCATATGACTACTGGCAGGATCAACCAGGGAGCTGCGTCAACTAGAGCTGAGCAGCCGGCCGCCCGGGAGTGTGTCCCGGAGGCCCGCGCGAACACGCAAGCGTCCGCTCAATTATTCTGCAAACAGGAGGAGGCTGGGCTCCCCTGCACGATACACCTCGAAACCCTCTCAGGTCCCGGCGGCGCGCAGCGCCGTCCTAAGTACTTGGTCGGGTTCGAGAGAGGCGCAATCGCCCGGAGATAGGCGAGTAGACGCTTTCAGTGCGACCACCCGTGCTCCCAACTGAGCTTGCCGCTGCCGACAGAGGCCCGGGAGCGTGCTGTCGTGGTGTTGCCGGCGGGAGACAACACGCGGCCACAAACAGTGACCGGGCAGCTCCAACGCCAGCGCCACAGAGGGGCAGAGCCCCACTTGGGTGCCAAAGCGAACTCTCCCAGCACAGCGCACGCGCCAACACATCCGCACAGCTGCGATACAAACCACCTGCGAGAACCGCGGGGGCGACCGAGCAGCAGACGGCGTCGCGGCGCCGAGTGCCGGGCGGCGGCGCATCCTCAACGCACACAGTCCTCAATCGGACCAGCACACTGCAGATGTCCACCGCGCTTCGCACCGGGCCCGGGAGGACCCACTTTGGCCGCACGGCGCCGCGCGCTGGGTGCGCCGGCACGCAGATGCGCCGCCTGCCGCGTCCGTCAGCCGGCGCGCCTGCCACTGGGCGCCCCCACCAGCCGGCTGCCGCGCGTGCGCCCACGCAGCGCGCGGCCAGCACGCCGGGCGCCCCCCCCTCACCGGCCGGGGACGGTCCCACCCAGCCACCGCCGCGTATCGCTTCATACCCACATGCCCACTCACGTTCGTGGGTATGACGGGTGTCGCTGAAGCAACCGGTTAATACCTGTACCGATCGTCGATATCAACGATTCACCTCCAGCGCGAACAACCGCGCAACAACGGATTTCCAGTTCATTTGCGTAACTTGGGCAGCAAACGTAGACGTCCATCTACATTTGCGAATTCAATGGGTCTTGCATGCCTGGATGTTATGAGTCACGACACGCCACATCAGTCCACATACATGCTGCGACGTATGCACGAGAGAACACGTGGAAGGTGGCCCGCGTACGTATGCCGATGCCATTGCACAGCTGCGAAGCTCATTGAACACGCAAACTCCTGACTGACGAACTAGAGGCGACAGGGGAGGGGGGGGGGGGGGGGGGCGATATACGTCTTATAGCAGTACACATTACAGTGGATAGCGGGACCATGTGGAACGTACGCAACACTCGCTAGATGTTGTGAGGGTAGGCACCGTAACATGATTCAATACGCAGGACACCAGAGTGTGCGCGCAGCGAACTATGTTGAGAGGGTTGCGATTAGGCAACGCTACACGAATTTCTAGATTCATATAACAAACAATTACGTGGGTTAGGTTAGGGCGCAACGTGGGTTAGGTTAGGGCCCAACTTAGGTTAGGTTAGGGCCCAACTTAGGTTAGGTTAGGGCCCAACTTAGGTTAGGTTAGGGCCCAACTTAGGTTAGGTTAGGGCCCAACTTAGGTTAGGTTAGGGCCCAACTTAGGTTAGGTTAGGGCCCAACTTAGGTTAGGTTAGGGCCCAACTTAGGTTAGGTTAGGGCCCAACTTAGGTTAGGTTAGGGCCCAACTTAGGTTAGGTTAGGGCCCAACTTAGGTTAGGTTAGGGCCCAACTTAGGTTAGGTTAGGGCCCAACTTAGGTTAGGTTAGGGCCCAACTTAGGTTAGGTTAGGGCCCAACTTAGGTTAGGTTAGGGCCCAACTTAGGTTAGGTTAAGCCCCAACTTAGGTTAGGTTAAGCCCCAACTTAGGTTAGGTTAAGCCCCAACTTAGGTTAGGTTAAGCCCCAACTTAGGTTAGGTTAAGCCCCAACTTAGGTTAGGTTAAGCCCCAACTTAGGTTAGGTTAAGCCCCAACTTAGGTTAGGTTAAGCCCCAACTTAGGTTAGGTTAAGCCCCAACTTAGGTTAGGTTAAGCCCCAACTTAGGTTAGGTTAAGGCGCAACATAGGTTAGGTTAAGGCGCAACATAGGTTAGGTTAAGGCGCAACATAGGTTAGGTTAAGGCGCAACATAGGTTAGGTTAAGGCGCAACATAGGTTAGGTTAAGGCGCAACATAGGTTAGGTTAAGGCGCAACATAGGTTAGGTTAAGGCGCAACATAGGTTAGGTTAAGGCGCAACATAGGTTAGGTTAAGGCGCAACATAGGTTAGGTTAAGGCGCAACATAGGTTAGGTTAAGGCGCAACATAGGTTAGGTTAAGGCGCAACATAGGTTAGGTTAAGGCGCAACATAGGTTAGGTTAAGGCGCAACATAGGTTAGGTTAAGGTGCAACATAGGTTAGGTTAAGGTGCAACATAGGTTAGGTTAAGGTGCAACATAGGTTAGGTTAAGGTGCAACATAGGTTAGGTTAAGGTGCAACATAGGTTAGGTTAAGGTGCAACATAGGTTAGGTTAAGGGATGGTGTATGAGGGGGGAGGGGACGAGGTTCGTTCATAGTGATGATGGTAAGTGGACGCCTGAGGCACCCTGAGATGTGTCACGTCAGGATGCATCTTTCTCTCAGGGGAGGTGGTGCGCCGGTTGCGTGGGTGTGGCAAGGGAGTGGCAGGCCTGTGTCTTTCATTCCTGCCATTGCTTATATGCTGTGAGACAAGGCAGTGTGGTGGTGTTGGTTGCACCCCTGTCTAGGACATGTGTGGGTGTTTGTGGCTTATCTGAGTAATGATGGTTGTTGGAAGAGTGAGATATTCTGTTTTTGGGGTGGACCTCCTGGTTTTGTTATCATAGTGTGAATGGTGTAATGTGGCGGAGAGGATGCACTGGATGTTGTTCCATGCTGGTGCTTAGATATCTTGTCTGTGTCTGTTACAGCCAGAGAGTAGTGTGTGATAGAGTGTCTGGGTGACGTGTAGTTCGCATGTGTGCACAGACTGTCAGCATGTATAGGGACTGTTGTATGTCGTATGCCATCTATATTCCGATGGCTCTGCATCTATTAGTAATCAGCGCCATGTATCAGTTTAATCTGGTTGCGGTCACGCGGTGTTCTATCTCTGTACAGTAGTAGAGGTGCGACTGCACTACGTAGCTACCCCTTGCGGCAGCTTTCCCCGGTGTATGGCATACGATTATCGGCAATCAGTCGATTAGTGACAACTGGTCGTGTGACAACGTCACATGTCTGCGGGTGGGATACGCTACACCCTGCCTGTGGGTCAGGGCTCAGGAAAGCTCTCCTGACACTGAGCGCTCGGACCGTCATTACCCGTCTGAGTAATATATTGCGGAGCGCTTTTAGCCATTGCCCAGAGTCTTTGCGACTGCGAGTGCAACGCCCATGGGGATCGACATGGTTGGGGCGCTTTCTAGCTGATCGCTCGGCATCGGAATCCGTACTGTGAGCAACGCAATCGCGCACAGACTTAGAGCATGTGTGGGGACAGCGGGAATTTCGCATCTTGGATAAAACTCTTCATGAAACGGACGATATAGGGGTGGTTTGCAACTTACGACTGCGAGAAGAGTCCGCCGTTCATCCGCTGGAGTTGCGAGGTGGGCTGTTGGGGTGGAGCACGTACGGGTGCGGGTGGAGTGATTGTCGGTCGACCACTTTCTGCGGCGCAGGCACTGGCGTCGGGGCTCCTGGGGTGGTCAGAGGATGCAGTCTTGGTGCGTGGGGTCGAAAAATGTGTACTGTCGGCCCAGCGATGTCGTAGTCAGCTTGTGTCTCATAGGTGGCGGTATCGTCGTTCCAGGGGTC
>NW_026045822.1:20000-22500 GCF_023898315.1 Schistocerca nitens
GAGACACTCAATAAAGAGCACCCTGGTAGGATTTCAACGGGGTCCGCCTCGGGACGCACGAGCACGCACGAGGCGGTCGCACGCCTTCGGCTCGCCCCACCGGCAGGACGTCCCACGATACATGCCAGTTAAACACCGACGGGCGGTGAACCAACAGCGTGGGACACAAATCCAACTACGAGCTTTTTAACCGCAACAACTTTAATATACGCTATTGGAGCTGGAATTACCGCGGCTGCTGGCACCAGACTTGCCCTCCAATAGATACTCGTTAAAGGATTTAAAGTGTACTCATTCCGATTACGGGGCCTCGGATGAGTCCCGTATCGTTATTTTTCGTCACTACCTCCCCGTGCCGGGAGTGGGTAATTTGCGCGCCTGCTGCCTTCCTTGGATGTGGTAGCCGTTTCTCAGGCTCCCTCTCCGGAATCGAACCCTGATTCCCCGTTACCCGTTACAACCATGGTAGGCGCAGAACCTACCATCGACAGTTGATAAGGCAGACATTTGAAAGATGCGTCGCCGGTACGAAGACCGTGCGATCAGCCCAAAGTTATTCAGAGTCACCAAGGCAAACGGACCGGACGAGCCGACCGATTGGTTTTGATCTAATAAAAGCGTCCCTTCCATCTCTGGTCGGGACTCTGTTTGCATGTATTAGCTCTAGAATTACCACAGTTATCCAAGTAACGTGGGTACGATCTAAGGAACCATAACTGATTTAATGAGCCATTCGCGGTTTCACCTTAATGCGGCTTGTACTGAGACATGCATGGCTTAATCTTTGAGACAAGCATATGACTACTGGCAGGATCAACCAGGGAGCTGCGTCAACTAGAGCTGAGCAGCCGGCCGCCCGGGAGTGTGTCCCGGAGGCCCGCGCGAACACGCAAGCGTCCGCTCAATTATTCTGCAAACAGGAGGAGGCTGGGCTCCCCTGCACGATACACCTCGAAACCCTCTCAGGTCCCGGCGGCGCGCAGCGCCGTCCTAAGTACTTGGTCGGGTTCGAGAGAGGCGCAATCGCCCGGAGATAGGCGAGTACACGCTTTCAGTGCGACCACCCGTGCTCCCAACTGAGCTTGCCGCTGCCGACAGAGGCCCGGGAGCGTGCTGTCGTGGTGTTGCCGGCGGGAGACAACACGCGGCCACAAACAGTGACCGGGCAGCTCCAACGCCAGCGCCACAGAGGGGCAGAGCCCCACTTGGGTGCCAAAGCGAACTCTCCCAGCACAGCGCACGCGCCAACACATCCGCACAGCTGCGATACAAACCACCTGCGAGAACCGCGGGGGCGACCGAGCAGCAGACGGCGTCGCGGCGCCGAGTGCCGGGCGGCGGCGCATCCTCAACGCACACAGTCCTCAATCGGACCAGCACACTGCAGATGTCCACCGCGCTTCGCACCGGGCCCGGGAGGACCCACTTTGGCCGCACGGCGCCGCGCGCTGGGTGCGCCGGCACGCAGATGCGCCGCCTGCCGCGTCCGTCAGCCGGCGCGCCTGCCACTGGGCGCCCCCACCAGCCGGCTGCCGCGCGTGCGCCCACGCAGCGCGCGGCCAGCACGCCGGGCGCCCCCCCCTCACCGGCCGGGGACGGTCCCACCCAGCCACCGCCGCGTATCGCTTCATACCCACATGCCCACTCACGTTCGTGGGTATGACGGGTGTCGCTGAAGCAACCGGTTAATACCTGTACCGATCGTCGATATCAACGATTCACCTCCAGCGCGAACAACCGCGCAACAACGGATTTCCAGTTCATTTGCGTAACTTGGGCAGCAAACGTAGACGTCCATCTACATTTGCGAATTCAATGGGTCTTGCATGCCTGGATGTTATGAGTCACGACACGCCACATCAGTCCACATACATGCTGCGACGTATGCACGAGAGAACACGTGGAAGGTGGCCCGCGTACGTATGCCGATGCCATTGCACAGCTGCGAAGCTCATTGAACACGCAAACTCCTGACTGACGAACTAGAGGCGACAGGGGAGGGGGGGGGGGGGGGGGGGCGATATACGTCTTATAGCAGTACACATTACAGTGGATAGCGGGACCATGTGGAACGTACGCAACACTCGCTAGATGTTGTGAGGGTAGGCACCGTAACATGATTCAATACGCAGGACACCAGAGTGTGCGCGCAGCGAACTATGTTGAGAGGGTTGCGATTAGGCAACGCTACACGAATTTCTAGATTCATATAACAAACAATTACGTGGGTTAGGTTAGGGCGCAACGTGGGTTAGGTTAGGGCCCAACTTAGGTTAGGTTAGGGCCCAACTTAGGTTAGGTTAGGGCCCAACTTAGGTTAGGTTAGGGCCCAACTTAGGTTAGGTTAGGGCCCAACTTAGGTTAGGTTAGGGCCCAACTTAGGTTAGGTTAGGGCCCAACTTAGGTTAGGTTAGGGCCCAACTTAGGTTAGGTTAGGGCCCAACTTAGGTTAGGTTAGGGCCCAACTTAGGTTAGGTTAGGGCCCAACTTAGGTTAGGTT
>NW_026045822.1:32500-34820 GCF_023898315.1 Schistocerca nitens
GCGCAATCGCCCGGAGATAGGCGAGTAGACGCTTTCAGTGCGACCACCCGTGCTCCCAACTGAGCTTGCCGCTGCCGACAGAGGCCCGGGAGCGTGCTGTCGTGGTGTTGCCGGCGGGAGACAACACGCGGCCACAAACAGTGACCGGGCAGCTCCAACGCCAGCGCCACAGAGGGGCAGAGCCCCACTTGGGTGCCAAAGCGAACTCTCCCAGCACAGCGCACGCGCCAACACATCCGCACAGCTGCGATACAAACCACCTGCGAGAACCGCGGGGGCGACCGAGCAGCAGACGGCGTCGCGGCGCCGAGTGCCGGGCGGCGGCGCATCCTCAACGCACACAGTCCTCAATCGGACCAGCACACTGCAGATGTCCACCGCGCTTCGCACCGGGCCCGGGAGGACCCACTTTGGCCGCACGGCGCCGCGCGCTGGGTGCGCCGGCACGCAGATGCGCCGCCTGCCGCGTCCGTCAGCCGGCGCGCCTGCCACTGGGCGCCCCCACCAGCCGGCTGCCGCGCGTGCGCCCACGCAGCGCGCGGCCAGCACGCCGGGCGCCCCCCCCTCACCGGCCGGGGACGGTCCCACCCAGCCACCGCCGCGTATCGCTTCATACCCACATGCCCACTCACGTTCGTGGGTATGACGGGTGTCGCTGAAGCAACCGGTTAATACCTGTACCGATCGTCGATATCAACGATTCACCTCCAGCGCGAACAACCGCGCAACAACGGATTTCCAGTTCATTTGCGTAACTTGGGCAGCAAACGTAGACGTCCATCTACATTTGCGAATTCAATGGGTCTTGCATGCCTGGATGTTATGAGTCACGACACGCCACATCAGTCCACATACATGCTGCGACGTATGCACGAGAGAACACGTGGAAGGTGGCCCGCGTACGTATGCCGATGCCATTGCACAGCTGCGAAGCTCATTGAACACGCAAACTCCTGACTGACGAACTAGAGGCGACAGGGGAGGGGGGGGGGGGGGGGGGCGATATACGTCTTATAGCAGTACACATTACAGTGGATAGCGGGACCATGTGGAACGTACGCAACACTCGCTAGATGTTGTGAGGGTAGGCACCGTAACATGATTCAATACGCAGGACACCAGAGTGTGCGCGCAGCGAACTATGTTGAGAGGGTTGCGATTAGGCAACGCTACACGAATTTCTAGATTCATATAACAAACAATTACGTGGGTTAGGTTAGGGCGCAACGTGGGTTAGGTTAGGGCCCAACTTAGGTTAGGTTAGGGCCCAACTTAGGTTAGGTTAGGGCCCAACTTAGGTTAGGTTAGGGCCCAACTTAGGTTAGGTTAGGGCCCAACTTAGGTTAGGTTAGGGCCCAACTTAGGTTAGGTTAGGGCCCAACTTAGGTTAGGTTAGGGCCCAACTTAGGTTAGGTTAGGGCCCAACTTAGGTTAGGTTAGGGCCCAACTTAGGTTAGGTTAGGGCCCAACTTAGGTTAGGTTAGGGCCCAACTTAGGTTAGGTTAGGGCCCAACTTAGGTTAGGTTAGGGCCCAACTTAGGTTAGGTTAGGGCCCAACTTAGGTTAGGTTAGGGCCCAACTTAGGTTAGGTTAAGCCCCAACTTAGGTTAGGTTAAGCCCCAACTTAGGTTAGGTTAAGCCCCAACTTAGGTTAGGTTAAGCCCAACTTAGGTTAGGTTAAGCCCCAACTTAGGTTAGGTTAAGCCCCAACTTAGGTTAGGTTAAGCCCCAACTTAGGTTAGGTTAAGCCCCAACTTAGGTTAGGTTAAGCCCCAACTTAGGTTAGGTTAAGGCGCAACATAGGTTAGGTTAAGGCGCAACATAGGTTAGGTTAAGGCGCAACATAGGTTAGGTTAAGGCGCAACATAGGTTAGGTTAAGGCGCAACATAGGTTAGGTTAAGGCGCAACATAGGTTAGGTTAAGGCGCAACATAGGTTAGGTTAAGGCGCAACATAGGTTAGGTTAAGGCGCAACATAGGTTAGGTTAAGGCGCAACATAGGTTAGGTTAAGGCGCAACATAGGTTAGGTTAAGGCGCAACATAGGTTAGGTTAAGGCGCAACATAGGTTAGGTTAAGGCGCAACATAGGTTAGGTTAAGGCGCAACATAGGTTAGGTTAAGGTGCAACATAGGTTAGGTTAAGGTGCAACATAGGTTAGGTTAAGGTGCAACATAGGTTAGGTTAAGGTGCAACATAGGTTAGGTTAAGGTGCAACATAGGTTAGGTTAAGGGATGGTGTATGAGGGGGGAGGGGACGAGGTTCGTTCATAGTGATGATGGTAAGTGGACGCCTGAGGCACCCTGAGATGTGTCACGTC
>NW_026045823.1:0-35686 GCF_023898315.1 Schistocerca nitens
GGTGCGATGCATGAGCAGCGAGTCGCAGCACAACAGGAAACTGTGTCGTGCACTGTTTTCTAGAGACGCGGGGAACGCTGGCGCAGGTAGCGTGGCCGAGCGGTCTAAGGCGCTGGTTTAAGGCACCAGTCTCTTCGGAGGCGTGGGTTCGAATCCCACCGCTGCCAATTTTTACTTCTCGTTTTTGTGGCCATTGCGCTGTGTTCTCGTGGGGTAGAACGCAGCTCCTGCGGCGGCCGCGTCGCGTAGGTAGCGTGGCCGAGCGGTCTAAGGCGCTGGTTTCAGGCACCAGTCTCTTCGGAGGCGTGGGTTCGAATCCACCGCTGCCAACGTTTTCCTGTCTCGAAAACAGGAGCACTGATTTCCCGCGAAGGAAATAGCGCAGCAAAGCGTGAGCGTCGCTCTCTTAAACTGTCGTAGCACAGTGCGCGGTGTAACAACAGGATTCACCGGCGCAGTTTGGTCTCATGATTGCTGGCGTTCGTCTCCACGAGATACGTCCAGAGCATGCCGTTCTACGAAGTGGAAGCGTTAATTTTTGCAGATGTCGTCAAGTAGCGGTGGACGCTCACCGTGTTTGTTGGAGGAGTGCGTGTGTCGTTATCCGGTGTCGTCTAGTGGCTAGGATACCTGGCTCTCACCCAGGAGGCCCGGGTTCGATTCCCGGTACCGGAAATCCACCATTTTGTTGCTCCTCTTAGGCGACTTGTCCCGACTTTGCTCGACTGACGCTACGCTGACGCTTGCAGAAAAGCACGTTAAGTATGAATGACGGCCACAAGTGACGGCGAGAGAGATGCGACACCTGTCCACCTGTGGTCAACAGACTTGGAGGACTGCAAGACACTGCCAGGGAGATGAATGCAGCTACCCACTCTGGTTAGTGTCCTAACAGCGCAGGCACGTTTCGTTGCCCGTATACATATAATGGAGATCGCGTCTGACGCAGTGGCTGAGCTTTGCTGTGTACCGGGCGGGTGCAGTCGCGAGAACTGCTTCCCCGGGCGCCTCCGCGGCCGTGATCGTCTAGTGGTTAGGACATTGCGTTGTGGCCGGCAAAAACCCAGGTTCGAATCCTGGTCACGGCAATTTTGAAGGTTTTGCCTTGCTGTTGCTGCAATCATGATCGTCACCCAGTGTTTGAAATCACAATGCTCTCATCACTTTACACTCATGTTCCGCACGCCGCAGGTTGCACTACCATTTCATTATCAGCAACAAGAAATTCGCCGCCCCAGGGCGTGGGTAGCTGCCTGAGAGGTTAAATATATAGTCGAAAGGGGCAGTTGTTTGAGGTGCGATGCATGAGCAGCGAGTCGCAGCACAACAGGAAACTGTGTCGTGCACTGTTTTCTAGAGACGCGGGGAACGCTGGCGCAGGTAGCGTGGCCGAGCGGTCTAAGGCGCTGGTTTAAGGCACCAGTCTCTTCGGAGGCGTGGTTCGAATCCCACCGCTGCCAATTTTACTTCTCGTTTTTGTGCCATTGCGCTGTGTTCTCGTGGGGTAGAACGCAGCTCCTGCGGCGGCCGCGTCGCGTAGGTAGCGTGGCCGAGCGGTCTAAGGCGCTGGTTTCAGGCACCAGTCTCTTCGAGGCGTGGGTTCGAATCCCACCGCTGCCAACGTTTTCTGTCTCGAAAACAGGAGCACTGATTTCCCGCGAAGGAAATAGCGCAGCAAAGCGTGAGCGTCGCTCTCTTAAACTGTCGTAGCACAGTGCGCGGTGTAACAACAGGATTCACCGGCGCAGTTTGGTCTCATGATTGCTGGCGTTCGTCTCCACGAGATACGTCCAGAGCATGCCGTTCTACGAAGTGGAAGCGTTAATTTTTGCAGATGTCGTCAAGTAGCGGGTGGACGCTCACCGTGTTTTGTTGGAGGAGTGCGTGTGTCGTTATCCGGTGTCGTCTAGTGGCTAGGATACCTGGCTCTCACCCAGGAGGCCCGGGTTCGATTCCCGGTACCGGAAATCCACCATTTTGTTGCTCCTCTTAGGCGACTTGTCCCGACTTTGCTCGACTGACGCTACGCTGACGCTTGCAGAAAAGCACGTTAAGTATGAATGACGGCCACAAGTGACGGCGAGAGAGATGCGACACCTGTCCACCTGTGGTCAACAGACTTGGAGGACTGCAAGACACTGCCAGGGAGATGAATGCAGCTACCCACTCTGGTTAGTGTCCTAACAGCGCAGGCACGTTTCGTTTGCCCGTATACATATAATGGAGATCGCGTCTGACGCAGTGGGCTGAGCTTTGCTGTGTACCGGGCGGGTGCAGTCGCGAGAACTGCTTCCCCGGGCGCCTCCGCGGCCGTGATCGTCTAGTGGTTAGGACATTGCGTTGTGGCCGCAAAAACCCAGGTTCGAATCCTGGTCACGGCAATTTTGAAGGTTTTGCCTTGCTGTTGCTGCAATCATGATCGTCACCCAGTGTTTGAAATCACAATGCTCTCATCACTTTACACTCATGTTCCGCACGCCGCAGGTTGCACTACCATTTCATTATCAGCAACAAGAAATTCGGCCGCCCCAGGGCGTGGGTAGCTGCCTGAGAGGTTAAATATATAGTCGAAAGGGGCAGTTGTTTGAGGTGCGATGCATGAGCAGCGAGTCGCAGCACAACAGGAAACTGTGTCGTGCACTGTTTTCTAGAGACGCGGGGAACGCTGGCGCAGGTAGCGTGGCCGAGCGGTCTAAGGCGCTGGTTTAAGGCACCAGTCTCTTCGGAGGCGTGGGTTCGAATCCCACCGCTGCCAATTTTTACTTCTCGTTTTTGTGCCATTGCGCTGTGTTCTCGTGGGGTAGAACGCAGCTCCTGCGGCGGCCGCGTCGCGTAGGTAGCGTGGCCGAGCGGTCTAAGGCGCTGGTTTCAGGCACCAGTCTCTTCGGAGGCGTGGGTTCGAATCCCACCGCTGCCAACGTTTTCTGTCTCGAAAACAGGAGCACTGATTTCCCGCGAAGGAAATAGCGCAGCAAAGCGTGAGCGTCGCTCTCTTAAACTGTCGTAGCACAGTGCGCGGTGTAACAACAGGATTCACCGGCGCAGTTTGGTCTCATGATTGCTGGCGTTCGTCTCCACGAGATACGTCCAGAGCATGCCGTTCTACGAAGTGGAAGCGTTAATTTTTGCAGATGTCGTCAAGTAGCGGGTGGACGCTCACCGTGTTTGTTGGAGGAGTGCGTGTGTCGTTATCCGGTGTCGTCTAGTGGCTAGGATACCTGGCTCTCACCCAGGAGGCCCGGGTTCGATTCCCGGTACCGGAAATCCACCATTTTGTTGCTCCTCTTAGGCGACTTGTCCCGACTTTGCTCGACTGACGCTACGCTGACGCTTGCAGAAAAGCACGTTAAGTATGAATGACGGCCACAAGTGACGGCGAGAGAGATGCGACACCTGTCCACCTGTGGTCAACAGACTTGGAGGACTGCAAGACACTGCCAGGGAGATGAATGCAGCTACCCACTCTGGTTAGTGTCCTAACAGCGCAGGCACGTTTCGTTTGCCCGTATACATATAATGGAGATCGCGTCTGACGCAGTGGGCTGAGCTTTGCTGTGTACCGGGCGGGTGCAGTCGCGAGAACTGCTTCCCCGGGCGCCTCCGCGGCCGTGATCGTCTAGTGGTTAGGACATTGCGTTGTGGCCGCAAAAACCCAGGTTCGAATCCTGGTCACGGCAATTTTGAAGGTTTTGCCTTGCTGTTGCTGCAATCATGATCGTCACCCAGTGTTTGAAATCACAATGCTCTCATCACTTTACACTCATGTTCCGCACGCCGCAGGTTGCACTACCATTTCATTATCAGCAACAAGAAATTCGGCCGCCCCAGGGCGTGGGTAGCTGCCTGAGAGGTTAAATATATAGTCGAAAGGGGCAGTTGTTTGAGGTGCGATGCATGAGCAGCGAGTCGCAGCACAACAGGAAACTGTGTCGTGCACTGTTTTCTAGAGACGCGGGAACGCTGGCGCAGGTAGCGTGGCCGAGCGGTCTAAGGCGCTGGTTTAAGGCACCAGTCTCTTCGGAGGCGTGGGTTCGAATCCCACCGCTGCCAATTTTTACTTCTCGTTTTTGTGCCATTGCGCTGTGTTCTCGTGGGGTAGAACGCAGCTCCTGCGGCGGCCGCGTCGCGTAGGTAGCGTGGCCGAGCGGTCTAAGGCGCTGGTTTCAGGCACCAGTCTCTTCGGAGGCGTGGGTTCGAATCCCACCGCTGCCAACGTTTTCTGTCTCGAAAACAGGAGCACTGATTTCCCGCGAAGGAAATAGCGCAGCAAAGCGTGAGCGTCGCTCTCTTAAACTGTCGTAGCACAGTGCGCGGTGTAACAACAGGATTCACCGGCGCAGTTTGGTCTCATGATTGCTGGCGTTCGTCTCCACGAGATACGTCCAGAGCATGCCGTTCTACGAAGTGGAAGCGTTAATTTTTGCAGATGTCGTCAAGTAGCGGTGGACGCTCACCGTGTTTGTTGGAGGAGTGCGTGTGTCGTTATCCGGTGTCGTCTAGTGGCTAGGATACCTGGCTCTCACCCAGGAGGCCCGGGTTCGATTCCCGGTACCGGAAATCCACCATTTTGTTGCTCCTCTTAGGCGACTTGTCCCGACTTTGCTCGACTGACGCTACGCTGACGCTTGCAGAAAAGCACGTTAAGTATGAATGACGGCCACAAGTGACGGCGAGAGAGATGCGACACCTGTCCACCTGTGGTCAACAGACTTGGAGGACTGCAAGACACTGCCAGGGAGATGAATGCAGCTACCCACTCTGGTTAGTGTCCTAACAGCGCAGGCACGTTTCGTTTGCCCGTATACATATAATGGAGATCGCGTCTGACGCAGTGGGCTGAGCTTTGCTGTGTACCGGGCGGGTGCAGTCGCGAGAACTGCTTCCCCGGGCGCCTCCGCGGCCGTGATCGTCTAGTGGTTAGGACATTGCGTTGTGGCCGCAAAAACCCAGGTTCGAATCCTGGTCACGGCAATTTTGAGGTTTTGCCTTGCTGTTGCTGCAATCATGATCGTCACCCAGTGTTTGAAATCACAATGCTCTCATCACTTTACACTCATGTTCCGCACGCCGCAGGTTGCACTACCATTTCATTATCAGCAACAAGAAATTCGGCCGCCCAGGGCGTGGGTAGCTGCCTGAGAGGTTAAATATATAGTCGAAAGGGGCAGTTGTTTGAGGTGCGATGCATGAGCAGCGAGTCGCAGCACAACAGGAAACTGTGTCGTGCACTGTTTTCTAGAGACGCGGGGAACGCTGGCGCAGGTAGCGTGGCCGAGCGGTCTAAGGCGCTGGTTTAAGGCACCAGTCTCTTCGGAGGCGTGGGTTCGAATCCACCGCTGCCAATTTTTACTTCTCGTTTTTGTGCCATTGCGCTGTGTTCTCGTGGGGTAGAACGCAGCTCCTGCGGCGGCCGCGTCGCGTAGGTAGCGTGGCCGAGCGGTCTAAGGCGCTGGTTTCAGGCACCAGTCTCTTCGGAGGCGTGGGTTCGAATCCCACCGCTGCCAACGTTTTCTGTCTCGAAAACAGGAGCACTGATTTCCCGCGAAGGAAATAGCGCAGCAAAGCGTGAGCGTCGCTCTCTTAAACTGTCGTAGCACAGTGCGCGGTGTAACAACAGGATTCACCGGCGCAGTTTGGTCTCATGATTGCTGGCGTTCGTCTCCACGAGATACGTCCAGAGCATGCCGTTCTACGAAGTGGAAGCGTTAATTTTTGCAGATGTCGTCAAGTAGCGGGTGGACGCTCACCGTGTTTGTTGGAGGAGTGCGTGTGTCGTTATCCGGTGTCGTCTAGTGGCTAGGATACCTGGCTCTCACCCAGGAGGCCCGGGTTCGATTCCCGGTACCGGAAATCCACCATTTTGTTGCTCCTCTTAGGCGACTTGTCCCGACTTTGCTCGACTGACGCTACGCTGACGCTTGCAGAAAAGCACGTTAAGTATGAATGACGGCCACAAGTGACGGCGAGAGAGATGCGACACCTGTCCACCTGTGGTCAACAGACTTGGAGGACTGCAAGACACTGCCAGGGAGATGAATGCAGCTACCCACTCTGGTTAGTGTCCTAACAGCGCAGGCACGTTTCGTTTGCCCGTATACATATAATGGAGATCGCGTCTGACGCAGTGGGCTGAGCTTTGCTGTGTACCGGGCGGGTGCAGTCGCGAGAACTGCTTCCCCGGGCGCCTCCGCGGCCGTGATCGTCTAGTGGTTAGGACATTGCGTTGTGGCCGCAAAAACCCAGGTTCGAATCCTGGTCACGGCAATTTTGAAGGTTTTGCCTTGCTGTTGCTGCAATCATGATCGTCACCCAGTGTTTGAAATCACAATGCTCTCATCACTTTACACTCATGTTCGCACGCCGCAGGTTGCACTACCATTTCATTATCAGCAACAAGAAATTCGGCCGCCCCAGGGCGTGGGTAGCTGCCTGAGAGGTTAAATATATAGTCGAAAGGGGCAGTTGTTTGAGGTGCGATGCATGAGCAGCGAGTCGCAGCACAACAGGAAACTGTGTCGTGCACTGTTTTCTAGAGACGCGGGGAACGCTGGCGCAGGTAGCGTGGCCGAGCGGTCTAAGGCGCTGGTTTAAGGCACCAGTCTCTTCGGAGGCGTGGGTTCGAATCCCACCGCTGCCAATTTTTACTTCTCGTTTTTGTGCCATTGCGCTGTGTTCTCGTGGGGTAGAACGCAGCTCCTGCGGCGGCCGCGTCGCGTAGGTAGCGTGGCCGAGCGGTCTAAGGCGCTGGTTTCAGGCACCAGTCTCTTCGGAGGCGTGGGTTCGAATCCCACCGCTGCCAACGTTTTCTGTCTCGAAAACAGGAGCACTGATTTCCCGCGAAGGAAATAGCGCAGCAAAGCGTGAGCGTCGCTCTCTTAAACTGTCGTAGCACAGTGCGCGGTGTAACAACAGGATTCACCGGCGCAGTTTGGTCTCATGATTGCTGGCGTTCGTCTCCACGAGATACGTCCAGAGCATGCCGTTCTACGAAGTGGAAGCGTTAATTTTTGCAGATGTCGTCAAGTAGCGGGTGGACGCTCACCGTGTTTGTTGGAGGAGTGCGTGTGTCGTTATCCGGTGTCGTCTAGTGGCTAGGATACCTGGCTCTCACCCAGGAGGCCCGGGTTCGATTCCCGGTACCGGAAATCCACCATTTTGTTGCTCCTCTTAGGCGACTTGTCCCGACTTTGCTCGACTGACGCTACGCTGACGCTTGCAGAAAAGCACGTTAAGTATGAATGACGGCCACAAGTGACGGCGAGAGAGATGCGACACCTGTCCACCTGTGGTCAACAGACTTGGAGGACTGCAAGACACTGCCAGGGAGATGAATGCAGCTACCCACTCTGGTTAGTGTCCTAACAGCGCAGGCACGTTTCGTTTGCCCGTATACATATAATGGAGATCGCGTCTGACGCAGTGGGCTGAGCTTTGCTGTGTACCGGGCGGGTGCAGTCGCGAGAACTGCTTCCCCGGGCGCCTCCGCGGCCGTGATCGTCTAGTGGTTAGGACATTGCGTTGTGGCCGCAAAAACCCAGGTTCGAATCCTGGTCACGGCAATTTGAAGGTTTTGCCTTGCTGTTGCTGCAATCATGATCGTCACCCAGTGTTTGAAATCACAATGCTCTCATCACTTTACACTCATGTTCCGCACGCCGCAGGTTGCACTACCATTTCATTATCAGCAACAAGAAATTCGGCCGCCCAGGGCGTGGGTAGCTGCCTGAGAGGTTAAATATATAGTCGAAAGGGGCAGTTGTTTGAGGTGCGATGCATGAGCAGCGAGTCGCAGCACAACAGGAAACTGTGTCGTGCACTGTTTTCTAGAGACGCGGGGAACGCTGCGCAGGTAGCGTGGCCGAGCGGTCTAAGGCGCTGGTTTAAGGCACCAGTCTCTTCGGAGGCGTGGGTTCGAATCCCACCGCTGCCAATTTTTACTTCTCGTTTTTGTGCCATTGCGCTGTGTTCTCGTGGGGTAGAACGCAGCTCCTGCGGCGGCCGCGTCGCGTAGGTAGCGTGGCCGAGCGGTCTAAGGCGCTGGTTTCAGGCACCAGTCTCTTCGGAGGCGTGGGTTCGAATCCCACCGCTGCCAACGTTTTCTGTCTCGAAAACAGGAGCACTGATTTCCCGCGAAGGAAATAGCGCAGCAAAGCGTGAGCGTCGCTCTCTTAAACTGTCGTAGCACAGTGCGCGGTGTAACAACAGGATTCACCGGCGCAGTTTGGTCTCATGATTGCTGGCGTTCGTCTCCACGAGATACGTCCAGAGCATGCCGTTCTACGAAGTGGAAGCGTTAATTTTTGCAGATGTCGTCAAGTAGCGGGTGGACGCTCACCGTGTTTGTTGGAGGAGTGCGTGTGTCGTTATCCGGTGTCGTCTAGTGGCTAGGATACCTGGCTCTCACCCAGGAGGCCCGGGTTCGATTCCCGGTACCGGAAATCCACCATTTTGTTGCTCCTCTTAGGCGACTTGTCCCGACTTTGCTCGACTGACGCTACGCTGACGCTTGCAGAAAAGCACGTTAAGTATGAATGACGGCCACAAGTGACGGCGAGAGAGATGCGACACCTGTCCACCTGTGGTCAACAGACTTGGAGGACTGCAAGACACTGCCAGGGAGATGAATGCAGCTACCCACTCTGGTTAGTGTCCTAACAGCGCAGGCACGTTTCGTTTGCCCGTATACATATAATGGAGATCGCGTCTGACGCAGTGGGCTGAGCTTTGCTGTGTACCGGGCGGTGCAGTCGCGAGAACTGCTTCCCCGGGCGCCTCCGCGGCCGTGATCGTCTAGTGGTTAGGACATTGCGTTGTGGCCGCAAAAACCCAGGTTCGAATCCTGGTCACGGCAATTTTGAAGGTTTTGCCTTGCTGTTGCTGCAATCATGATCGTCACCCAGTGTTTGAAATCACAATGCTCTCATCACTTTACACTCATGTTCCGCACGCCGCAGGTTGCACTACCATTTCATTATCAGCAACAAGAAATTCGGCCGCCCCAGGGCGTGGGTAGCTGCCTGAGAGGTTAAATATATAGTCGAAAGGGGCAGTTGTTTGAGGTGCGATGCATGAGCAGCGAGTCGCAGCACAACAGGAAACTGTGTCGTGCACTGTTTTCTAGAGACGCGGGGAACGCTGGCGCAGGTAGCGTGGCCGAGCGGTCTAAGGCGCTGGTTTAAGGCACCAGTCTCTTCGGAGGCGTGGGTTCGAATCCCACCGCTGCCAATTTTTACTTCTCGTTTTTGTGCATTGCGCTGTGTTCTCGTGGGGTAGAACGCAGCTCCTGCGGCGGCCGCGTCGCGTAGGTAGCGTGGCCGAGCGGTCTAAGGCGCTGGTTTCAGGCACCAGTCTCTTCGGAGGCGTGGGTTCGAATCCCACCGCTGCCAACGTTTTCTGTCTCGAAAACAGGAGCACTGATTTCCCGCGAAGGAAATAGCGCAGCAAAGCGTGAGCGTCGCTCTCTTAAACTGTCGTAGCACAGTGCGCGGTGTAACAACAGGATTCACCGGCGCAGTTTGGTCTCATGATTGCTGGCGTTCGTCTCCACGAGATACGTCCAGAGCATGCCGTTCTACGAAGTGGAAGCGTTAATTTTGCAGATGTCGTCAAGTAGCGGGTGGACGCTCACCGTGTTTGTTGGAGGAGTGCGTGTGTCGTTATCCGGTGTCGTCTAGTGGCTAGGATACCTGGCTCTCACCCAGGAGGCCCGGGTTCGATTCCCGGTACCGGAAATCCACCATTTTGTTGCTCCTCTTAGGCGACTTGTCCCGACTTTGCTCGACTGGACGCTACGCTGACGCTTGCAGAAAAGCACGTTAAGTATGAATGACGGCCACAAGTGACGGCGAGAGAGATGCGACACCTGTCCACCTGTGGTCAACAGACTTGGAGGACTGCAAGACACTGCCAGGGAGATGAATGCAGCTACCCACTCTGGTTAGTGTCCTAACAGCGCAGGCACGTTTCGTTTGCCCGTATACATATAATGGAGATCGCGTCTGACGCAGTGGGCTGAGCTTTGCTGTGTACCGGGCGGGTGCAGTCGCGAGAACTGCTTCCCCGGCGCCTCCGCGGCCGTGATCGTCTAGTGGTTAGGACATTGCGTTGTGGCCGCAAAAACCCAGGTTCGAATCCTGGTCACGGCAATTTTGAAGGTTTTGCTTGCTGTTGCTGCAATCATGATCGTCACCCAGTGTTTGAAATCACAATGCTCTCATCACTTTACACTCATGTTCCGCACGCCGCAGGTTGCACTACCATTTCATTATCAGCAACAAGAAATTCGGCCGCCCCAGGGCGTGGGTAGCTGCCTGAGAGGTTAAATATATAGTCGAAAGGGGCAGTTGTTTGAGGTGCGATGCATGAGCAGCGAGTCGCAGCACAACAGGAAACTGTGTCGTGCACTGTTTTCTAGAGACGCGGGGAACGCTGGCGCAGGTAGCGTGGCCGAGCGGTCTAAGGCGCTGGTTTAAGGCACCAGTCTCTTCGGAGGCGTGGGTTCGAATCCCACCGCTGCCAATTTTTACTTCTCGTTTTTGTGCCATTGCGCTGTGTTCTCGTGGGGTAGAACGCAGCTCCTGCGGCGGCCGCGTCGCGTAGGTAGCGTGGCCGAGCGGTCTAAGGCGCTGGTTTCAGGCACCAGTCTCTTCGGAGGCGTGGGTTCGAATCCCACCGCTGCCAACGTTTTCTGTCTCGAAAACAGGAGCACTGATTTCCCGCGAAGGAAATAGCGCAGCAAAGCGTGAGCGTCGCTCTCTTAAACTGTCGTAGCACAGTGCGCGGTGTAACAACAGGATTCACCGGCGCAGTTTGGTCTCATGATTGCTGGCGTTCGTCTCCACGAGATACGTCCAGAGCATGCCGTTCTACGAAGTGGAAGCGTTAATTTTTGCAGATGTCGTCAAGTAGCGGGTGGACGCTCACCGTGTTTGTTGGAGGAGTGCGTGTGTCGTTATCCGGTGTCGTCTAGTGGCTAGGATACCTGGCTCTCACCCAGGAGGCCCGGGTTCGATTCCCGGTACCGGAAATCCACCATTTTGTTGCTCCTCTTAGGCGACTTGTCCCGACTTTGCTCGACTGACGCTACGCTGACGCTTGCAGAAAAGCACGTTAAGTATGAATGACGGCCACAAGTGACGGCGAGAGAGATGCGACACCTGTCCACCTGTGGTCAACAGACTTGGAGGACTGCAAGACACTGCCAGGAGATGAATGCAGCTACCCACTCTGGTTAGTGTCCTAACAGCGCAGGCACGTTTCGTTTGCCCGTATACATATAATGGAGATCGCGTCTGACGCAGTGGGCTGAGCTTTGCTGTGTACCGGGCGGGTGCAGTCGCGAGAACTGCTTCCCCGGGCGCCTCCGCGGCCGTGATCGTCTAGTGGTTAGGACATTGCGTTGTGGCCGCAAAAACCCAGGTTCGAATCCTGGTCACGGCAATTTTGAAGGTTTTGCCTTGCTGTTGCTGCAATCATGATCGTCACCCAGTGTTTGAAATCACAATGCTCTCATCACTTTACACTCATGTTCCGCACGCCGCAGGTTGCACTACCATTTCATTATCAGCAACAAGAAATTCGGCCGCCCCAGGGCGTGGGTAGCTGCCTGGAGAGGTTAAATATATAGTCGAAAGGGGCAGTTGTTTGAGGTGCGATGCATGAGCAGCGAGTCGCAGCACAACAGGAAACTGTGTCGTGCACTGTTTTCTAGAGACGCGGGGAACGCTGGCGCAGGTAGCGTGGCCGAGCGGTCTAAGGCGCTGGTTTAAGGCACCAGTCTCTTCGGAGGCGTGGGTTCGAATCCACCGCTGCCAATTTTTACTTCTCGTTTTTGTGCCATTGCGCTGTGTTCTCGTGGGGTAGAACGCAGCTCCTGCGGCGGCCGCGTCGCGTAGGTAGCGTGGCCGAGCGGTCTAAGGCGCTGGTTTCAGGCACCAGTCTCTTCGGAGGCGTGGGTTCGAATCCCACCGCTGCCAACGTTTTCTGTCTCGAAAACAGGAGCACTGATTTCCCGCGAAGGAAATAGCGCAGCAAAGCGTGAGCGTCGCTCTCTTAAACTGTCGTAGCACAGTGCGCGGTGTAACAACAGGATTCACCGGCGCAGTTTGGTCTCATGATTGCTGGCGTTCGTCTCCACGAGATACGTCCAGAGCATGCCGTTCTACGAAGTGGAAGCGTTAATTTTTGCAGATGTCGTCAAGTAGCGGGTGGACGCTCACCGTGTTTGTTGGAGGAGTGCGTGTGTCGTTATCCGGTGTCGTCTAGTGGCTAGGATACCTGGCTCTCACCCAGGAGGCCCGGGTTCGATTCCCGGTACCGGAAATCCACCATTTTGTTGCTCCTCTTAGGCGACTTGTCCCGACTTTGCTCGACTGACGCTACGCTGACGCTTGCAGAAAAGCACGTTAAGTATGAATGACGGCCACAAGTGACGGCGAGAGAGATGCGACACCTGTCCACCTGTGGTCAACAGACTTGGAGGACTGCAAGACACTGCCAGGGAGATGAATGCAGCTACCCACTCTGGTTAGTGTCCTAACAGCGCAGGCACGTTTCGTTTGCCCGTATACATATAATGGAGATCGCGTCTGACGCAGTGGGCTGAGCTTTGCTGTGTACCGGGCGGGTGCAGTCGCGAGAACTGCTTCCCGGGCGCCTCCGCGGCCGTGATCGTCTAGTGGTTAGGACATTGCGTTGTGGCCGCAAAAACCCAGGTTCGAATCCTGGTCACGGCAATTTTGAAGGTTTTGCCTTGCTGTTGCTGCAATCATGATCGTCACCCAGTGTTTGAAATCACAATGCTCTCATCACTTTACACTCATGTTCCGCACGCCGCAGGTTGCACTACCATTTCATTATCAGCAACAAGAAATTCGGCCGCCCCAGGGCGTGGGTAGCTGCCTGAGAGGTTAAATATATAGTCGAAAGGGGCAGTTGTTTGAGGTGCGATGCATGAGCAGCGAGTCGCAGCACAACAGGAAACTGTGTCGTGCACTGTTTTCTAGAGACGCGGGGAACGCTGGCGCAGGTAGCGTGGCCGAGCGGTCTAAGGCGCTGGTTTAAGGCACCAGTCTCTTCGGAGGCGTGGGTTCGAATCCCACCGCTGCCAATTTTTACTTCTCGTTTTTGTGCCATTGCGCTGTGTTCTCGTGGGGTAGAACGCAGCTCCTGCGGCGGCCGCGTCGCGTAGGTAGCGTGGCCGAGCGGTCTAAGGCGCTGGTTTCAGGCACCAGTCTCTTCGGAGGCGTGGGTTCGAATCCCACCGCTGCCAACGTTTTCTGTCTCGAAAACAGGAGCACTGATTTCCCGCGAAGGAAATAGCGCAGCAAAGCGTGAGCGTCGCTCTCTTAAACTGTCGTAGCACAGTGCGCGGTGTAACAACAGGATTCACCGGCGCAGTTTGGTCTCATGATTGCTGGCGTTCGTCTCCACGAGATACGTCCAGAGCATGCCGTTCTACGAAGTGGAAGCGTTAATTTTTGCAGTTGTCGTCAAGTAGCGGGTGGACGCTCACCGTGTTTGTTGGAGGAGTGCGTGTGTCGTTATCCGGTGTCGTCTAGTGGCTAGGATACCTGGCTCTCACCCAGGAGGCCCGGGTTCGATTCCCGGTACCGGAAATCCACCATTTTGTTGCTCCTCTTAGGCGACTTGTCCCGACTTTGCTCGACTGACGCTACGCTGACGCTTGCAGAAAAGCACGTTAAGTATGAATGACGGCCACAAGTGACGGCGAGAGAGATGCGACACCTGTCCACCTGTGGTCAACAGACTTGGAGGACTGCAAGACACTGCCAGGGAGATGAATGCAGCTACCCACTCTGGTTAGTGTCCTAACAGCGCAGGCACGTTTCGTTTGCCCGTATACATAAATGGAGATCGCGTCTGACGCAGTGGGCTGAGCTTTGCTGTGTACCGGGCGGGTGCAGTCGCGAGAACTGCTTCCCCGGGCGCCTCCGCGGCAGTGATCGTCTAGTGGTTAGGACATTGCGTTGTGGCCGCAAAAACCCAGGTTCGAATCCTGGTCACGGCAATTTTGAAGGTTTTGCCTTGCTGTTGCTGCAATCATGATCGTCACCCAGTGTTTGAAATCACAATGCTCTCATCACTTTACACTCATGTTCCGCACGCCGCAGGTTGCACTACCGTTTCATTATCAGCAACAAGAAATTCGGCCGCCCCAGGGCGTGGGTAGCTGCCTGAGAGGTTAAATCTATAGTCGAAAGGGGCAGTTGTTTGAGGTGCGATGCATGAGCAGCGAGTCGCAGCACAACAGGAAACTGTGTCGTGCACTGTTTTCTAGAGACGCGGGGAACGCTGGCGCAGGTAGCGTGGCCGAGCGGTCTAAGGCGCTGGTTTAAGGCACCAGTCTCTTCGGAGGCGTGGGTTCGAATCCCACCGCTGCCAATTTTTACTTCTCGTTTTTGTGCCATTGCGCTGTGTTCTCGTGGGGTAGAACGCAGCTCCTGCGGCGGCCGCGTCGCGTAGGTAGCGTGGCCGAGCGGTCTAAGGCGCTGGTTTCAGGCACCAGTCTCTTCGGAGGCGTGGGTTCGAATCCCACCGCTGCCAACGTTTTCTGTCTCGAAAACAGGAGCACTGATTTCCCGCGAAGGAAATAGCGCAGCAAAGCGTGAGCGTCGCTCTCTTAAACTGTCGTAGCACAGTGCGCGGTGTAACAACAGGATTCACCGGCGCAGTTTGGTCTCATGATTGCTGGCGTTCGTCTCCACGAGATACGTCCAGAGCATGCCGTTCTACGAAGTGGAAGCGTTAATTTTTGCAGTTGTCGTCAAGTAGCGGGTGGACGCTCACCGTGTTTGTTGGAGGAGTGCGTGTGTCGTTATCCGGTGTCGTCTAGTGGCTAGGATACCTGGCTCTCACCCAGGAGGCCCGGGTTCGATTCCCGGTACCGGAAATCCACCATTTTGTTGCTCCTCTTAGGCGACTTGTCCCGACTTTGCTCGACTGACGCTACGCTGACGCTTGCAGAAAAGCACGTTAAGTATGAATGACGGCCACAAGTGACGGCGAGAGAGATGCGACACCTGTCCACCTGTGGTCAACAGACTTGGAGGACTGCAAGACACTGCCAGGGAGGTGAATGCAGCTAACCACTCTGGTTAGTGTCCTAACAGCGCAGGCACGTTTCGTTTGCCCGTATACATATAATGGAGATCGCGTCTGACGCAGTGGGCTGAGCTTTGCTGTGTACCGGGCGGGTGCAGTCGCGAGAACTGCTTCCCCGGGCGCCTCCGCGGCAGTGATCGTCTAGTGGTTAGGACATTGCGTTGTGGCCGCAAAAACCCAGGTTCGAATCCTGGTCACGGCAATTTTGAAGGTTTTGCCTTGCTGTTGCTGCAATCATGATCGTCACCCAGTGTTTGAAATCACAATGCTCTCATCACTTTACACTCATGTTCCGCACGCCGCAGGTTGCACTACCGTTTCATTATCAGCAACAAGAAATTCGGCCGCCCCAGGGCGTGGGTAGCTGCCTGAGAGGTTAAATCTATAGTCGAAAGGGGCAGTTGTTTGAGGTGCGATGCATGAGCAGCGAGTCGCAGCACAACAGGAAACTGTGTCGTGCACTGTTTTCTAGAGACGCGGGGAACGCTGGCGCAGGTAGCGTGGCCGAGCGGTCTAAGGCGCTGGTTTAAGGCACCAGTCTCTTCGGAGGCGTGGGTTCGAATCCCACCGCTGCCAATTTTTACTTCTCGTTTTTGTGCCATTGCGCTGTGTTCTCGTGGGGTAGAACGCAGCTCCTGCGGCGGCCGCGTCGCGTAGGTAGCGTGGCCGAGCGGTCTAAGGCGCTGGTTTCAGGCACCAGTCTCTTCGGAGGCGTGGGTTCGAATCCCACCGCTGCCAACGTTTTCTGTCTCGAAAACAGGAGCACTGATTTCCCGCGAAGGAAATAGCGCAGCAAAGCGTGAGCGTCGCTCTCTTAAACTGTCGTAGCACAGTGCGCGGTGTAACAACAGGATTCACCGGCGCAGTTTGGTCTCATGATTGCTGGCGTTCGTCTCCACGAGATACGTCCAGAGCATGCCGTTCTACGAAGTGGAAGCGTTAATTTTTGCAGTTGTCGTCAAGTAGCGGGTGGACGCTCACCGTGTTTGTTGGAGGAGTGCGTGTGTCGTTATCCGGTGTCGTCTAGTGGCTAGGATACCTGGCTCTCACCCAGGAGGCCCGGGTTCGATTCCCGGTACCGGAAATCCACCATTTGTTGCTCCTCTTAGGCGACTTGTCCCGACTTTGCTCGACTGACGCTACGCTGACGCTTGCAGAAAAGCACGTTAAGTATGAATGACGGCCACAAGTGACGGCGAGAGAGATGCGACACCTGTCCACCTGTGGTCAACAGACTTGGAGGACTGCAAGACACTGCCAGGGAGATGAATGCAGCTACCCACTCTGGTTAGTGTCCTAACAGCGCAGGCACGTTTCGTTTGCCCGTATACATATAATGGAGATCGCGTCTGACGCAGTGGGCTGAGCTTTGCTGTGTACCGGGCGGGTGCAGTCGCGAGAACTGCTTCCCCGGGCGCCTCCGCGGCAGTGATCGTCTAGTGGTTAGGACATTGCGTTGTGGCCGCAAAAAACCCAGGTTCGAATCCTGGTCACGGCAATTTTGAAGGTTTTGCCTTGCTGTTGCTGCAATCATGATCGTCACCCAGTGTTTGAAATCACAATGCTCTCATCACTTTACACTCATGTTCCGCACGCCGCAGGTTGCACTACCGTTTCATTATCAGCAACAAGAAATTCGGCCGCCCCAGGGCGTGGGTAGCTGCCTGAGAGGTTAAATCTATAGTCGAAAGGGGCAGTTGTTTGAGGTGCGATGCATGAGCAGCGAGTCGCAGCACAACAGGAAACTGTGTCGTGCCACTGTTTTCTAGAGACGCGGGGAACGCTGGCGCAGGTAGCGTGGCCGAGCGGTCTAAGGCGCTGGTTTAAGGCACCAGTCTCTTCGGAGGCGTGGGTTCGAATCCCACCGCTGCCAATTTTTACTTCT
The DNA here is from genome assembly GCF_023898315.1 of Schistocerca nitens. NCBI lineage: Eukaryota > Metazoa > Arthropoda > Insecta > Orthoptera > Acrididae > Schistocerca > Schistocerca nitens. Next base: position 17,009 of record NW_026045823.1, read on the forward strand.
CGTTTTTGTGCCATTGCGCTGTGTTCTCGTGGGGTAGAACGCAGCTCCTGCGGCGGCCGCGTCGCGTAGGTAGCGTGCCGAGCGGTCTAAGGCGCTGGTTTCAGGCACCAGTCTCTTCGGAGGCGTGGGTTCGAATCCCACCGCTGCCAACGTTTTCTGTCTCGAAAACAGGAGCACTGATTTCCCGCGAAGGAAATAGCGCAGCAAAGCGTGAGCGTCGCTCTCTTAAACTGTCGTAGCACAGTGCGCGGTGTAACAACAGGATTCACCGGCGCAGTTTGGTCTCATGATTGCTGGCGTTCGTCTCCACGAGATACGTCCAGAGCATGCCGTTCTACGAAGTGGAAGCGTTAATTTTTGCAGTTGTCGTCAAGTAGCGGGTGGACGCTCACCGTGTTTGTTGGAGGAGTGCGTGTGTCGTTATCCGGTGTCGTCTAGTGGCTAGGATACCTGGCTCTCACCCAGGAGGCCCGGGTTCGATTCCCGGTACCGGAAATCCACCATTTTGTTGCTCCTCTTAGGCGACTTGTCCCGACTTTGCTCGACTGACGCTACGCTGACGCTTGCAGAAAAGCACGTTAAGTATGAATGACGGCCACAAGTGACGGCGAGAGAGATGCGACACCTGTCCACCTGTGGTCAACAGACTTGGAGGACTGCAAGACACTGCCAGGGAGGTGAATGCAGCTAACCACTCTGGTTAGTGTCCTAACAGCGCAGGCACGTTTCGTTTGCCCGTATACATATAATGGAGATCGCGTCTGACGCAGTGGGCTGAGCTTTGCTGTGTACCGGGCGGGTGCAGTCGCGAGAACTGCTTCCCCGGGCGCCTCCGCGGCAGTGATCGTCTAGTGGTTAGGACATTGCGTTGTGGCCGCAAAAACCCAGGTTCGAATCCTGGTCACGGCAATTTTGAAGGTTTTGCCTTGCTGTTGCTGCAATCATGATCGTCACCCAGTGTTTGAAATCACAATGCTCTCATCACTTTACACTCATGTTCCGCACGCCGCAGGTTGCACTACCGTTTCATTATCAGCAACAAGAAATTCGGCCGCCCCAGGGCGTGGGTAGCTGCCTGAGAGGTTAAATCTATAGTCGAAAGGGGCAGTTGTTTGAGGTGCGATGCATGAGCAGCGAGTCGCAGCACAACAGGAAACTGTGTCGTGCACTGTTTTCTAGAGACGCGGGGAACGCTGGCGCAGGTAGCGTGGCCGAGCGGTCTAAGGCGCTGGTTTAAGGCACCAGTCTCTTCGGAGGCGTGGGTTCGAATCCCACCGCTGCCAATTTTTACTTCTCGTTTTTGTGCCATTGCGCTGTGTTCTCGTGGGGTAGAACGCAGCTCCTGCGGCGGCCGCGTCGCGTAGGTAGCGTGGCCGAGCGGTCTAAGGCGCTGGTTTCAGGCACCAGTCTCTTCGGAGGCGTGGGTTCGAATCCCACCGCTGCCAACGTTTTCTGTCTCGAAAACAGGAGCACTGATTTCCCGCGAAGGAAATAGCGCAGCAAAGCGTGAGCGTCGCTCTCTTAAACTGTCGTAGCACAGTGCGCGGTGTAACAACAGGATTCACCGGCGCAGTTTGGTCTCATGATTGCTGGCGTTCGTCTCCACGAGATACGTCCAGAGCATGCCGTTCTACGAAGTGGAAGCGTTAATTTTTGCAGTTGTCGTCAAGTAGCGGGTGACGCTCACCGTGTTTGTTGGAGGAGTGCGTGTGTCGTTATCCGGTGTCGTCTAGTGGCTAGGATACCTGGCTCTCACCCAGGAGGCCCGGGTTCGATTCCCGGTACCGGAAATCCACCATTTTGTTGCTCCTCTTAGGCGACTTGTCCCGACCTTGCTCGACTGACGCTACGCTGACGCTTGCAGAAAAGCACGTTAAGTATGAATGACGGCCACAAGTGACGGCGAGAGAGATGCGACACCTGTCCACCTGTGGTCAACAGACTTGGAGGACTGCAAGACACTGCCAGGGAGGTGAATGCAGCTAACCACTCTGGTTAGTGTCCTAACAGCGCAGGCACGTTTCGTTTGCCCGTATACATATAATGGAGATCGCGTCTGACGCAGTGGGCTGAGCTTTGCTGTGTACCGGGCGGGTGCAGTCGCGAGACTGCTTCCCCGGGCGCCTCCGCGGCAGTGATCGTCTAGTGGTTAGGACATTGCGTTGTGGCCGCAAAAACCCAGGTTCGAATCCTGGTCACGGCAATTTTGAAGGTTTTGCCTTGCTGTTGCTGCAATCATGATCGTCACCCAGTGTTTGAAATCACAATGCTCTCATCACTTTACACTCATGTTCCGCACGCCGCAGGTTGCACTACCGTTTCATTATCAGCAACAAGAAATTCGGCCGCCCCAGGGCGTGGGTAGCTGCCTGAGAGGTTAAATCTATAGTCGAAAGGGGCAGTTGTTTGAGGTGCGATGCATGAGCAGCGAGTCGCAGCACAACAGGAAACTGTGTCGTGCACTGTTTTCTAGAGACGCGGGGAACGCTGGCGCAGGTAGCGTGGCCGAGCGGTCTAAGGCGCTGGTTTAAGGCACCAGTCTCTTCGGAGGCGTGGGTTCGAATCCCACCGCTGCCAATTTTTACTTCTCGTTTTTGTGCCATTGCGCTGTGTTCTCGTGGGGTAGAACGCAGCTCCTGCGGCGGCCGCGTCGCGTAGGTAGCGTGGCCGAGCGGTCTAAGGCGCTGGTTTCAGGCACCAGTCTCTTCGGAGGCGTGGGTTCGAATCCCACCGCTGCCAACGTTTTCTGTCTCGAAAACAGGAGCACTGATTTCCCGCGAAGGAAATAGCGCAGCAAAGCGTGAGCGTCGCTCTCTTAAACTGTCGTAGCACAGTGCGCGGTGTAACAACAGGATTCGTAACAACAGGATTCACCGGCGCAGTTTGGTCTCATGATTGCTGGCGTTCGTCTCCACGAGATACGTCCAGAGCATGCCGTTCTACGAAGTGGAAGCGTTAATTTTTGCAGTTGTCGTCAAGTAGCGGGTGGACGCTCACCGTGTTTGTTGAGGAGTGCGTGTGTCGTTATCCGTGTCGTCTAGTGGCTAGGATACCTGGCTCTCACCCAGGAGGCCCGGGTTCGATTCCCGGTACCGGAAATCCACCATTTGTTGCTCCTCTTAGGCGACTTGTCCCGACTTTGCTCGACTGACGCTACGCTGACGCTTGCAGAAAAGCACGTTAAGTATGAATGACGGCCACAAGTGACGGCGAGAGAGATGCGACAACCTGTCCACCTGTGGTCAACAGACTTGGAGGACTGCAAGACACTGCCAGGGAGGTGAATGCAGCTAACCACTCTGGTTAGTGTCCTAACAGCGCAGGCACGTTTCGTTTGCCCGTATACATATAATGGAGATCGCGTCTGACGCAGTGGGCTGAGCTTTGCTGTGTACCGGGCGGGTGCAGTCGCGAGAACTGCTTCCCCGGGCGCCTCCGCGGCAGTGATCGTCTAGTTGTTAGGACATTGCGTTGTGGCCGCAAAAACCCAGGTTCGAATCCTGGTCACGGCAATTTTGAAGTTTTGCCTTGCTGTTGCTGCAATCATGATCGTCACCCAGTGTTTGAAATCACAATGCTCTCATCACTTTACACTCATGTTCCGCACGCCGCAGTTGCACTACCGTTTCATTATCAGCAACAAGAAATTCGGCCGCCCCAGGGCGTGGGTAGCTGCCTGAGAGGTTAAATCTATAGTCGAAAGGGGCAGTTGTTTGAGGTGCGATGCATGAGCAGCGAGTCGCAGCACAACAGGAAACTGTGTCGTGCACTGTTTTCTAGAGACGCGGGGAACGCTGGCGCAGGTAGCGTGGCCGAGCGGTCTAAGGCGCTGGTTTAAGGCACCAGTCTCTCGGAGGCGTGGGTTCGAATCCCACCGCTGCCAATTTTTACTTCTCGTTTTTGTGCCATTGCGCTGTGTTCTCGTGGGGTAGAAACGCAGCTCCTGCGGCGGCCGCGTCGCGTAGGTAGCGTGGCCGAGCGGTCTAAGCGCTGGTTTCAGGCACCAGTCTCTTCGGAGGCGTGGGTTCGAATCCCACCGCTGCCAACGTTTTCTGTCTCGAAAACAGGAGCACTGATTTCCCGCGAAGGAAATAGCGCAGCAAAGCGTGAGCGTCGCTCTCTTAAACTGTCGTAGCACAGTGCGCGGTGTAACAACAGGATTCACCGGCGCAGTTTGGTCTCATGATTGCTGGCGTTCGTCTCCACGAGATACGTCCAGAGCATGCCGTTCTACGAAGTGGAAGCGTTAATTTTTGCAGTTGTCGTCAAGTAGCGGGTGGACGCTCACCGTGTTTGTTGGAGGAGTGCGTGTGTCGTTATCCGGTGTCGTCTAGTGGCTAGGATACCTGGCTCTCACCCAGGAGGCCCGGGTTCGATTCCCGGTACCGGAAATCCACCATTTTGTTGCTCCTCTTAGGCGACTTGTCCCGACTTTGCTCGACTGACGCTACGCTGACGCTTGCAGAAAAGCACGTTAAGTATGAATGACGGCCACAAGTGACGGCGAGAGAGATGCGACACCTGTCCACCTGTGGTCAACAGACTTGGAGGACTGCAAGACACTGCCAGGGAGATGAATGCAGCTACCCACTCTGGTTAGTGTCCTAACAGCGCAGGCACGTTTCGTTTGCCCGTATACATATAATGGAGATCGCGTCTGACGCAGTGGGCTGAGCTTTGCTGTGTACCGGGCGGGTGCAGTCGCGAGAACTGCTTCCCCGGGCGCCTCCGCGGCAGTGATCGTCTAGTGGTTAGGACATTGCGTTGTGGCCGCAAAAACCCAGGTTCGAATCCTGGTCACGGCAATTTTGAAGGTTTTGCCTTGCTGTTGCTGCAATCATGATCGTCACCCAGTGTTTGAAATCACAATGCTCTCATCACTTTACACTCATGTTCCGCACGCCGCAGGTTGCACTACCGTTTCATTATCAGCAACAAGAAATTCGGCCGCCCCAGGGCGTGGGTAGCTGCCTGAGAGGTTAAATCTATAGTCGAAAGGGGCAGTTGTTTGAGGTGCGATGCATGAGCAGCGAGTCGCAGCACAACAGGAAACTGTGTCGTGCACTGTTTTCTAGAGACGCGGGGAACGCTGGCGCAGGTAGCGTGGCCGAGCGGTCTAAGGCGCTGGTTAAGGCACCAGTCTCTTCGGAGGCGTGGGTTCGAATCCCACCGCTGCCAATTTTTACTTCTCGTTTTTGTGCCATTGCGCTGTGTTCTCGTGGGGTAGAACGCAGCTCCTGCGGCGGCCGCGTCGCGTAGGTAGCGTGGCCGAGCGGTCTAAGGCGCTGGTTTCAGGCACCAGTCTCTTCGGAGGCGTGGGTTCGAATCCCACCGCTGCCAACGTTTTCTGTCTCGAAAACAGGAGCACTGATTTCCCGCGAAGGAAATAGCGCAGCAAAGCGTGAGCGTCGCTCTCTTAAACTGTCGTAGCACAGTGCGCGGTGTAACAACAGGATTCACCGGCGCAGTTTGGTCTCATGATTGCTGGCGTTCGTCTCCACGAGATACGTCCAGAGCATGCCGTTCTACGAAGTGGAAGCGTTAATTTTTGCAGTTGTCGTCAAGTAGCGGGTGGACGCTCACCGTGTTTGTTGGAGGAGTGCGTGTGTCGTTATCCGGTGTCGTCTAGTGGCTAGGATACCTGGCTCTCACCCAGGAGGCCCGGGTTCGATTCCCGGTACCGGAAATCCACCATTTTGTTGCTCCTCTTAGGCGACTTGTCCCGACTTTGCTCGACTGACGCTACGCTGACGCTTGCAGAAAAGCACGTTAAGTATGAATGACGGCCACAAGTGACGGCGAGAGAGATGCGACACCTGTCCACCTGTGGTCAACAGACTTGGAGGACTGCAAGACACTGCCAGGGAGGTGAATGCAGCTAACCACTCTGGTTAGTGTCCTAACAGCGCAGGCACGTTTCGTTTGCCCGTATACATATAATGGAGATCGCGTCTGACGCAGTGGGCTGAGCTTTGCTGTGTACCGGGCGGGTGCAGTCGCGAGAACTGCTTCCCGGGCGCCTCCGCGGCAGTGATCGTCTAGTTGTTAGGACATTGCGTTGTGGCCGCAAAAACCCAGGTTCGAATCCTGGTCACGGCAATTTTGAAGGTTTTGCCTTGCTGTTGCTGCAATCATGATCGTCACCCAGTGTTTGAAATCACAATGCTCTCATCACTTTACACTCATGTTCCGCACGCCGCAGGTTGCACTACCGTTTCATTATCAGCAACAAGAAATTCGGCCGCCCCACCGCCCCAGGGCGTGGGTAGCTGCCTGAGAGGTTAAATCTATAGTCGAAAGGGGCAGTTGTTTGAGGTGCGATGCATGAGCAGCGAGTCGCAGCACAACAGGAAACTGTGTCGTGCACTGTTTTCTAGAGACGCGGGGAACGCTGGCGCAGGTAGCGTGGCCGAGCGGTCTAAGGCGCTGGTTTAAGGCACCAGTCTCTTCGGAGGCGTGGGTTCGAATCCCACCGCTGCCAATTTTTACTTCTCGTTTTTGTGCCATTGCGCTGTGTTCTCGTGGGGTAGAACGCAGCTCCTGCGGCGGCCGCGTCGCGTAGGTAGCGTGGCCGAGCGGTCTAAGGCGCTGGTTTCAGGCACCAGTCTCTTCGGAGGCGTGGGTTCGAATCCCACCGCTGCCAACGTTTTCTGTCTCGAAAACAGGAGCACTGATTTCCCGCGAAGGAAATAGCGCAGCAAAGCGTGAGCGTCGCTCTCTTAAACTGTCGTAGCACAGTGCGCGGTGTAACAACAGGATTCACCGGCGCAGTTTGGTCTCATGATTGCTGGCGTTCGTCTCCACGAGATACGTCCAGAGCATGCCGTTCTACGAAGTGGAAGCGTTAATTTTTGCAGTTGTCGTCAAGTAGCGGGTGGACGCTCACCGTGTTTGTTGGAGGAGTGCGTGTGTCGTTATCCGGTGTCGTCTAGTGGCTAGGATACCTGGCTCTCACCCAGGAGGCCCGGGTTCGATTCCCGGTACCGGAAATCCACCATTTTGTTGCTCCTCTTAGGCGACTTGTCCCGACTTTGCTCGACTGACGCTACGCTGACGCTTGCAGAAAAGCACGTTAAGTATGAATGACGGCCACAAGTGACGGCGAGAGAGATGCGACACCTGTCCACCTGTGGTCAACAGACTTGGAGGACTGCAAGACACTGCCAGGGAGGTGAATGCAGCTAACCACTCTGGTTAGTGTCCTAACAGCGCAGGCACGTTTCGTTTGCCCGTATACATATAATGGAGATCGCGTCTGACGCAGTGGGCTGAGCTTTGCTGTGTACCGGGCGGGTGCAGTCGCGAGAACTGCTTCCCCGGGCGCCTCCGCGGCAGTGATCGTCTAGTGGTTAGGACATTGCGTTGTGGCCGCAAAAACCCAGGTTCGAATCCTGGTCACGGCAATTTTGAAGGTTTTGCCTTGCTGTTGCTGCAATCATGATCGTCACCCAGTGTTTGAAATCACAATGCTCTCATCACTTTACACTCATGTTCCGCACGCCGCAGGTTGCACTACCGTTTCATTATCAGCAACAAGAAATTCGGCCGCCCCAGGGCGTGGGTAGCTGCCTGAGAGGTTAAATCTATAGTCGAAAGGGGCAGTTGTTTGAGGTGCGATGCATGAGCAGCGAGTCGCAGCACAACAGGAAACTGTGTCGTGCACTGTTTTCTAGAGACGCGGGGAACGCTGGCGCAGGTAGCGTGGCCGAGCGGTCTAAGGCGCTGGTTTAAGGCACCAGTCTCTTCGGAGGCGTGGGTTCGAATCCCACCGCTGCCAATTTTTACTTCTCGTTTTTGTGCCATTGCGCTGTGTTCTCGTGGGGTAGAACGCAGCTCCTGCGGCGGCCGCGTCGCGTAGGTAGCGTGGCCGAGCGGTCTAAGGCGCTGGTTTCAGGCACCAGTCTCTTCGGAGGCGTGGGTTCGAATCCCACCGCTGCCAACGTTTTCTGTCTCGAAAACAGGAGCACTGATTTCCCGCGAAGGAAATAGCGCAGCAAAGCGTGAGCGTCGCTCTCTTAAACTGTCGTAGCACAGTGCGCGGTGTAACAACAGGATTCACCGGCGCAGTTTGGTCTCATGATTGCTGGCGTTCGTCTCCACGAGATACGTCCAGAGCATGCCGTTCTACGAAGTGGAAGCGTTAATTTTTGCAGTTGTCGTCAAGTAGCGGGTGGACGCTCACCGTGTTTGTTGGAGGAGTGCGTGTGTCGTTATCCGGTGTCGTCTAGTGGCTAGGATACCTGGCTCTCACCCAGGAGGCCCGGGTTCGATTCCCGGTACCGGAAATCCACCATTTTGTTGCTCCTCTTAGGCGACTTGTCCCGACTTTGCTCGACTGACGCTACGCTGACGCTTGCAGAAAAGCACGTTAAGTATGAATGACGGCCACAAGTGACGGCGAGAGAGATGCGACACCTGTCCACCTGTGGTCAACAGACTTGGAGGACTGCAAGACACTGCCAGGGAGGTGAATGCAGCTAACCACTCTGGTTAGTGTCCTAACAGCGCAGGCACGTTTCGTTTGCCCGTATACATATAATGGAGATCGCGTCTGACGCAGTGGGCTGAGCTTTGCTGTGTACCGGGCGGGTGCAGTCGCGAGAACTGCTTCCCCGGGCGCCTCCGCGGCAGTGATCGTCTAGTGGTTAGGACATTGCGTTGTGGCCGCAAAAACCCAGGTTCGAATCCTGGTCACGGCAATTTTGAAGGTTTTGCCTTGCTGTTGCTGCAATCATGATCGTCACCCAGTGTTTGAAATCACAATGCTCTCATCACTTTACACTCATGTTCCGCACGCCGCAGGTTGCACTACCGTTTCATTATCAGCAACAAGAAATTCGGCCGCCCCAGGGCGTGGGTAGCTGCCTGAGAGGTTAAATCTATAGTCGAAAGGGGCAGTTGTTTGAGGTGCGATGCATGAGCAGCGAGTCGCAGCACAACAGGAAACTGTGTCGTGCACTGTTTTCTAGAGACGCGGGGAACGCTGGCGCAGGTAGCGTGGCCGAGCGGTCTAAGGCGCTGGTTTAAGGCACCAGTCTCTTCGGAGGCGTGGGTTCGAATCCCACCGCTGCCAATTTTTACTTCTCGTTTTTGTGCCATTGCGCTGTGTTCTCGTGGGGTAGAACGCAGCTCCTGCGGCGGCCGCGTCGCGTAGGTAGCGTGGCCGAGCGGTCTAAGGCGCTGGTTTCAGGCACCAGTCTCTTCGGAGGCGTGGGTTCGAATCCCACCGCTGCCAACGTTTTCTGTCTCGAAAACAGGAGCACTGATTTCCCGCGAAGGAAATAGCGCAGCAAAGCGTGAGCGTCGCTCTCTTAAACTGTCGTAGCACAGTGCGCGGTGTAACAACAGGATTCACCGGCGCAGTTTGGTCTCATGATTGCTGGCGTTCGTCTCCACGAGATACGTCCAGAGCATGCCGTTCTACGAAGTGGAAGCGTTAATTTTTGCAGTTGTCGTCAAGTAGCGGGTGGACGCTCACCGTGTTTGTTGGAGGAGTGCGTGTGTCGTTATCCGGTGTCGTCTAGTGGCTAGGATACCTGGCTCTCACCCAGGAGGCCCGGGTTCGATTCCCGGTACCGGAAATCCACCATTTTGTTGCTCCTCTTAGGCGACTTGTCCCGACTTTGCTCGACTGACGCTACGCTGACGCTTGCAGAAAAGCACGTTAAGTATGAATGACGGCCACAAGTGACGGCGAGAGAGATGCGACACCTGTCCACCTGTGGTCAACAGACTTGGAGGACTGCAAGACACTGCCAGGGAGATGAATGCAGCTACCCACTCTGGTTAGTGTCCTAACAGCGCAGGCACGTTTCGTTTGCCCGTATACATATAATGGAGATCGCGTCTGACGCAGTGGGCTGAGCTTTGCTGTGTACCGGGCGGGTGCAGTCGCGAGAACTGCTTCCCCGGGCGCCTCCGCGGCAGTGATCGTCTAGTGGTTAGGACATTGCGTTGTGGCCGCAAAAACCCAGGTTCGAATCCTGGTCACGGCAATTTTGAAGGTTTTGCCTTGCTGTTGCTGCAATCATGATCGTCACCCAGTGTTTGAAATCACAATGCTCTCATCACTTTACACTCATGTTCCGCACGCCGCAGGTTGCACTACCGTTTCATTATCAGCAACAAGAAATTCGGCCGCCCCAGGGCGTGGGTAGCTGCCTGAGAGGTTAAATCTATAGTCGAAAGGGGCAGTTGTTTGAGGTGCGATGCATGAGCAGCGAGTCGCAGCACAACAGGAAACTGTGTCGTGCACTGTTTTCTAGAGACGCGGGGAACGCTGGCGCAGGTAGCGTGGCCGAGCGGTCTAAGGCGCTGGTTTAAGGCACCAGTCTCTTCGGAGGCGTGGGTTCGAATCCCACCGCTGCCAATTTTTACTTCTCGTTTTTGTGCCATTGCGCTGTGTTCTCGTGGGGTAGAACGCAGCTCCTGCGGCGGCCGCGTCGCGTAGGTAGCGTGGCCGAGCGGTCTAAGGCGCTGGTTTCAGGCACCAGTCTCTTCGGAGGCGTGGGTTCGAATCCCACCGCTGCCAACGTTTTCTGTCTCGAAAACAGGAGCACTGATTTCCCGCGAAGGAAATAGCGCAGCAAAGCGTGAGCGTCGCTCTCTTAAACTGTCGTAGCACAGTGCGCGGTGTAACAACAGGATTCACCGGCGCAGTTTGGTCTCATGATTGCTGGCGTTCGTCTCCACGAGATACGTCCAGAGCATGCCGTTCTACGAAGTGGAAGCGTTAATTTTTGCAGTTGTCGTCAAGTAGCGGGTGGACGCTCACCGTGTTTGTTGGAGGAGTGCGTGTGTCGTTATCCGGTGTCGTCTAGTGGCTAGGATACCTGGCTCTCACCCAGGAGGCCCGGGTTCGATTCCCGGTACCGGAAATCCACCATTTTGTTGCTCCTCTTAGGCGACTTGTCCCGACTTTGCTCGACTGACGCTACGCTGACGCTTGCAGAAAAGCACGTTAAGTATGAATGACGGCCACAAGTGACGGCGAGAGAGATGCGACACCTGTCCACCTGTGGTCAACAGACTTGGAGGACTGCAAGACACTGCCAGGGAGATGAATGCAGCTACCCACTCTGGTTAGTGTCCTAACAGCGCAGGCACGTTTCGTTTGCCCGTATACATATAATGGAGATCGCGTCTGACGCAGTGGGCTGAGCTTTGCTGTGTACCGGGCGGGTGCAGTCGCGAGAACTGCTTCCCCGGGCGCCTCCGCGGCCGTGATCGTCTAGTGGTTAGGACATTGCGTTGTGGCCGCAAAAACCCAGGTTCGAATCCTGGTCACGGCAATTTTGAAGGTTTTGCCTTGCTGTTGCTGCAATCATGATCGTCACCCAGTGTTTGAAATCACAATGCTCTCATCACTTTACACTCATGTTCCGCACGCCGCAGGTTGCACTACCATTTCATTATCAGCAACAAGAAATTCGGCCGCCCCAGGGCGTGGGTAGCTGCCTGAGAGGTTAAATATATAGTCGAAAGGGGCAGTTGTTTGAGGTGCGATGCATGAGCAGCGAGTCGCAGCACAACAGGAAACTGTGTCGTGCACTGTTTTCTAGAGACGCGGGGAACGCTGGCGCAGGTAGCGTGGCCGAGCGGTCTAAGGCGCTGGTTTAAGGCACCAGTCTCTTCGGAGGCGTGGGTTCGAATCCCACCGCTGCCAATTTTTACTTCTCGTTTTTGTGCCATTGCGCTGTGTTCTCGTGGGGTAGAACGCAGCTCCTGCGGCGGCCGCGTCGCGTAGGTAGCGTGGCCGAGCGGTCTAAGGCGCTGGTTTCAGGCACCAGTCTCTTCGGAGGCGTGGGTTCGAATCCCACCGCTGCCAACGTTTTCTGTCTCGAAAACAGGAGCACTGATTTCCCGCGAAGGAAATAGCGCAGCAAAGCGTGAGCGTCGCTCTCTTAAACTGTCGTAGCACAGTGCGCGGTGTAACAACAGGATTCACCGGCGCAGTTTGGTCTCATGATTGCTGGCGTTCGTCTCCACGAGATACGTCCAGAGCATGCCGTTCTACGAAGTGGAAGCGTTAATTTTTGCAGTTGTCGTCAAGTAGCGGGTGGACGCTCACCGTGTTTGTTGGAGGAGTGCGTGTGTCGTTATCCGGTGTCGTCTAGTGGCTAGGATACCTGGCTCTCACCCAGGAGGCCCGGGTTCGATTCCCGGTACCGGAAATCCACCATTTTGTTGCTCCTCTTAGGCGACTTGTCCCGACTTTGCTCGACTGACGCTACGCTGACGCTTGCAGAAAAGCACGTTAAGTATGAATGACGGCCACAAGTGACGGCGAGAGAGATGCGACACCTGTCCACCTGTGGTCAACAGACTTGGAGGACTGCAAGACACTGCCAGGGAGATGAATGCAGCTACCCACTCTGGTTAGTGTCCTAACAGCGCAGGCACGTTTCGTTTGCCCGTATACATATAATGGAGATCGCGTCTGACGCAGTGGGCTGAGCTTTGCTGTGTACCGGGCGGGTGCAGTCGCGAGAACTGCTTCCCCGGGCGCCTCCGCGGCAGTGATCGTCTAGTGGTTAGGACATTGCGTTGTGGCCGCAAAAACCCAGGTTCGAATCCTGGTCACGGCAATTTTGAAGGTTTTGCCTTGCTGTTGCTGCAATCATGATCGTCACCCAGTGTTTGAAATCACAATGCTCTCATCACTTTACACTCATGTTCCGCACGCCGCAGGTTGCACTACCGTTTCATTATCAGCAACAAGAAATTCGGCCGCCCCAGGGCGTGGGTAGCTGCCTGAGAGGTTAAATCTATAGTCGAAAGGGGCAGTTGTTTGAGGTGCGATGCATGAGCAGCGAGTCGCAGCACAACAGGAAACTGTGTCGTGCACTGTTTTCTAGAGACGCGGGGAACGCTGGCGCAGGTAGCGTGGCCGAGCGGTCTAAGGCGCTGGTTTAAGGCACCAGTCTCTTCGGAGGCGTGGGTTCGAATCCCACCGCTGCCAATTTTTACTTCTCGTTTTTGTGCCATTGCGCTGTGTTCTCGTGGGGTAGAACGCAGCTCCTGCGGCGGCCGCGTCGCGTAGGTAGCGTGGCCGAGCGGTCTAAGGCGCTGGTTTCAGGCACCAGTCTCTTCGGAGGCGTGGGTTCGAATCCCACCGCTGCCAACGTTTTCTGTCTCGAAAACAGGAGCACTGATTTCCCGCGAAGGAAATAGCGCAGCAAAGCGTGAGCGTCGCTCTCTTAAACTGTCGTAGCACAGTGCGCGGTGTAACAACAGGATTCACCGGCGCAGTTTGGTCTCATGATTGCTGGCGTTCGTCTCCACGAGATACGTCCAGAGCATGCCGTTCTACGAAGTGGAAGCGTTAATTTTTGCAGTTGTCGTCAAGTAGCGGGTGGACGCTCACCGTGTTTGTTGGAGGAGTGCGTGTGTCGTTATCCGGTGTCGTCTAGTGGCTAGGATACCTGGCTCTCACCCAGGAGGCCCGGGTTCGATTCCCGGTACCGGAAATCCACCATTTTGTTGCTCCTCTTAGGCGACTTGTCCCGACTTTGCTCGACTGACGCTACGCTGACGCTTGCAGAAAAGCACGTTAAGTATGAATGACGGCCACAAGTGACGGCGAGAGAGATGCGACACCTGTCCACCTGTGGTCAACAGACTTGGAGGACTGCAAGACACTGCCAGGGAGGTGAATGCAGCTAACCACTCTGGTTAGTGTCCTAACAGCGCAGGCACGTTTCGTTTGCCCGTATACATATAATGGAGATCGCGTCTGACGCAGTGGGCTGAGCTTTGCTGTGTACCGGGGCGGGTGCAGTCGCGAGAACTGCTTCCCCGGGCGCCTCCGCGGCAGTGATCGTCTAGTGGTTAGGACATTGCGTTGTGGCCGCAAAAACCCAGGTTCGAATCCTGGTCACGGCAATTTTGAAGGTTTTGCCTTGCTGTTGCTGCAATCATGATCGTCACCCAGTGTTTGAAATCACAATGCTCTCATCACTTTACACTCATGTTCCGCACGCCGCAGGTTGCACTACCGTTTCATTATCAGCAACAAGAAATTCGGCCGCCCCAGGGCGTGGGTAGCTGCCTGAGAGGTTAAATCTATAGTCGAAAGGGGCAGTTGTTTGAGGTGCGATGCATGAGCAGCGAGTCGCAGCACAACAGGAAACTGTGTCGTGCACTGTTTTCTAGAGACGCGGGGAACGCTGGCGCAGGTAGCGTGGCCGAGCGGTCTAAGGCGCTGGTTTAAGGCACCAGTCTCTTCGGAGGCGTGGGTTCGAATCCCACCGCTGCCAATTTTTACTTCTCGTTTTTGTGCCATTGCGCTGTGTTCTCGTGGGGTAGAACGCAGCTCCTGCGGCGCCGCGTCGCGTAGGTAGCGTGGCCGAGCGGTCTAAGGCGCTGGTTTCAGGCACCAGTCTCTTCGGAGGCGTGGGTTCGAATCCCCACCGCTGCCAACGTTTTCTGTCTCGAAAACAGGAGCACTGATTTCCCGCGAAGGAAATAGCGCAGCAAAGCGTGAGCGTCGCTCTCTTAAACTGTCGTAGCACAGTGCGCGGTGTAACAACAGGATTCACCGGCGCAGTTTGGTCTCATGATTGCTGGCGTTCGTCTCCACGAGATACGTCCAGAGCATGCCGTTCTACGAAGTGGAAGCGTTAATTTTTGCAGTTGTCGTCAAGTAGCGGGTGGACGCTCACCGTGTTTGTTGGAGGAGTGCGTGTGTCGTTATCCGGTGTCGTCTAGTGGCTAGGATACCTGGCTCTCACCCAGGAGGCCCGGGTTCGATTCCCGGTACCGGAAATCCACCATTTTGTTGCTCCTCTTAGGCGACTTGTCCCGACTTTGCTCGACTGACGCTACGCTGACGCTTGCAGAAAAGCACGTTAAGTATGAATGACGGCCACAAGTGACGGCGAGAGAGATGCGACACCTGTCCACCTGTGGTCAACAGACTTGGAGGACTGCAAGACACTGCCAGGGAGGTGAATGCAGCTAACCACTCTGGTTAGTGTCCTAACAGCGCAGGCACGTTTCGTTTGCCCGTATACATATAATGGAGATCGCGTCTGACGCAGTGGGCTGAGCTTTGCTGTGTACCGGGCGGGTGCAGTCGCGAGAACTGCTTCCCCGGGCGCCTCCGCGGCAGTGATCGTCTAGTGGTTAGGACATTGCGTTGTGGCCGCAAAAACCCAGGTTCGAATCCTGGTCACGGCAATTTTGAAGGTTTTGCCTTGCTGTTGCTGCAATCATGATCGTCACCCAGTGTTTGAAATCACAATGCTCTCATCACTTTACACTCATGTTCCGCACGCCGCAGGTTGCACTACCGTTTCATTATCAGCAACAAGAAATTCGGCCGCCCCAGGGCGTGGGTAGCTGCCTGAGAGGTTAAATCTATAGTCGAAAGGGGCAGTTGTTTGAGGTGCGATGCATGAGCAGCGAGTCGCAGCACAACAGGAAACTGTGTCGTGCACTGTTTTCTAGAGACGCGGGGAACGCTGGCGCAGGTAGCGTGGCCGAGCGGTCTAAGGCGCTGGTTTAAGGCACCAGTCTCTTCGGAGGCGTGGGTTCGAATCCCACCGCTGCCAATTTTTACTTCTCGTTTTTGTGCCATTGCGCTGTGTTCTCGTGGGGTAGAACGCAGCTCCTGCGGCGGCCGCGTCGCGTAGGTAGCGTGGCCGAGCGGTCTAAGGCGCTGGTTTCAGGCACCAGTCTCTTCGGAGGCGTGGGTTCGAATCCCACCGCTGCCAACGTTTTCTGTCTCGAAAACAGGAGCACTGATTTCCCGCGAAGGAAATAGCGCAGCAAAGCGTGAGCGTCGCTCTCTTAAACTGTCGTAGCACAGTGCGCGGTGTAACAACAGGATTCACCGGCGCAGTTTGGTCTCATGATTGCTGGCGTTCGTCTCCACGAGATACGTCCAGAGCATGCCGTTCTACGAAGTGGAAGCGTTAATTTTTGCAGTTGTCGTCAAGTAGCGGGTGGACGCTCACCGTGTTTGTTGGAGGAGTGCGTGTGTCGTTATCCGGTGTCGTCTAGTGGCTAGGATACCTGGCTCTCACCCAGGAGGCCCGGGTTCGATTCCCGTACCGGAAATCCACCATTTTGTTGCTCCTCTTAGGCGACTTGTCCCGACTTTGCTCGACTGACGCTACGCTGACGCTTGCAGAAAAGCACGTCACGTTAAGTATGAATGACGGCCACAAGTGACGGCGAGAGAGATGCGACACCTGTCCACCTGTGGTCAACAGACTTGGAGGACTGCAAGACACTGCCAGGGAGATGAATGCAGCTAACCACTCTGGTTAGTGTCCTAACAGCGCAGGCACGTTTCGTTTGCCCGTATACATATAATGGAGATCGCGTCTGACGCAGTGGGCTGAGCTTTGCTGTGTACCGGGCGGGTGCAGTCGCGAGAACTGCTTCCCCGGGCGCCTCCGCGGCAGTGATCGTCTAGTGGTTAGGACATTGCGTTGTGGCCGCAAAAAACCCAGGTTCGAATCCTGGTCACGGCAATTTTGAAGGTTTTGCCTTGCTGTTGCTGCAATCATGATCGTCACCCAGTGTTTGAAATCACAATGCTCTCATCACTTTACACTCATGTTCCGCACGCCGCAGGTTGCACTACCGTTTCATTATCAGCAACAAGAAATTCGGCCGCCCCAGGGCGTGGGTAGCTGCCTGAGAGGTTAAATCTATAGTCGAAAGGGGCAGTTGTTTGAGGTGCGATGCATGAGCAGCGAGTCGCAGCACAACAGGAAACTGTGTCGTGCACTGTTTTCTAGAGACGCGGGGAACGCTGGCGCAGGTAGCGTGGCCGAGCGGTCTAAGGCGCTGGTTTAAGGCACCAGTCTCTTCGGAGGCGTGGGTTCGAATCCCACCGCTGCCAATTTTTACTTCTCGTTTTTGTGCCATTGCGCTGTGTTCTCGTGGGGTAGAACGCAGCTCCTGCGGCGGCCGCGTCGCGTAGGTAGCGTGGCCGAGCGGTCTAAGGCGCTGGTTTCAGGCACCAGTCTCTTCGGAGGCGTGGGTTCGAATCCCACCGCTGCCAACGTTTTCTGTCTCGAAAACAGGAGCACTGATTTCCCGCGAAGGAAATAGCGCAGCAAAGCGTGAGCGTCGCTCTCTTAAACTGTCGTAGCACAGTGCGCGGTGTAACAACAGGATTCACCGGCGCAGTTTGGTCTCATGATTGCTGGCGTTCGTCTCCACGAGATACGTCCAGAGCATGCCGTTCTACGAAGTGGAAGCGTTAATTTTTGCAGTTGTCGTCAAGTAGCGGGTGGACGCTCACCGTGTTTGTTGGAGGAGTGCGTGTGTCGTTATCCGGTGTCGTCTAGTGGCTAGGATACCTGGCTCTCACCCAGGAGGCCCGGGTTCGATTCCCGGTACCGGAAATCCACCATTTTGTTGCTCCTCTTAGGCGACTTGTCCCGACTTTGCTCGACTGACGCTACGCTGACGCTTGCAGAAAAGCACGTTAAGTATGAATGACGGCCACAAGTGACGGCGAGAGAGATGCGACACCTGTCCACCTGTGGTCAACAGACTTGGAGGACTGCAAGACACTGCCAGGGAGATGAATGCAGCTACCCACTCTGGTTAGTGTCCTAACAGCGCAGGCACGTTTCGTTTGCCCGTATACATATAATGGAGATCGCGTCTGACGCAGTGGGCTGAGCTTTGCTGTGTACCGGGCGGGTGCAGTCGCGAGAACTGCTTCCCCGGGCGCCTCCGCGGCAGTGATCGTCTAGTGGTTAGGACATTGCGTTGTGGCCGCAAAAACCCAGGTTCGAATCCTGGTCACGGCAATTTTGAAGGTTTTGCCTTGCTGTTGCTGCAATCATGATCGTCACCCAGTGTTTGAAATCACAATGCTCTCATCACTTTACACTCATGTTCCGCACGCCGCAGGTTGCACTACCGTTTCATTATCAGCAACAAGAAATTCGGCCGCCCCAGGGCGTGGGTAGCTGCCTGAGAGGTTAAATCTATAGTCGAAAGGGGCAGTTGTTTGAGGTGCGATGCATGAGCAGCGAGTCGCAGCACAACAGGAAACTGTGTCGTGCACTGTTTTCTAGAGACGCGGGGAACGCTGGCGCAGGTAGCGTGGCCGAGCGGTCTAAGGCGCTGGTTTAAGGCACCAGTCTCTTCGGAGGCGTGGGTTCGAATCCCACCGCTGCCAATTTTTACTTCTCGTTTTTGTGCCATTGCGCTGTGTTCTCGTGGGGTAGAACGCAGCTCCTGCGGCGGCCGCGTCGCGTAGGTAGCGTGGCCGAGCGGTCTAAGGCGCTGGTTTCAGGCACCAGTCTCTTCGGAGGCGTGGGTTCGAATCCCACCGCTGCCAACGTTTTCTGTCTCGAAAACAGGAGCACTGATTTCCCGCGAAGGAAATAGCGCAGCAAAGCGTGAGCGTCGCTCTCTTAAACTGTCGTAGCACAGTGCGCGGTGTAACAACAGGATTCACCGGCGCAGTTTGGTCTCATGATTGCTGGCGTTCGTCTCCACGAGATACGTCCAGAGCATGCCGTTCTACGAAGTGGAAGCGTTAATTTTTGCAGTTGTCGTCAAGTAGCGGGTGGACGCTCACCGTGTTTGTTGGAGGAGTGCGTGTGTCGTTATCCGGTGTCGTCTAGTGGCTAGGATACCTGGCTCTCACCCAGGAGGCCCGGGTTCGATTCCCGGTACCGGAAATCCACCATTTTGTTGCTC
>NW_026045824.1:0-2500 GCF_023898315.1 Schistocerca nitens
CTTAACCTAACCTAAGTTGGGGCTTAACCTAACCTAAGTTGGGGCTTAACCTAACCTAAGTTGGGGCTTAACCTAACCTAAGTTGGGGCTTAACCTAACCTAAGTTGGGGCTTAACCTAACCTAAGTTGGGGCTTAACCTAACCTAAGTTGGGGCTTAACCTAACCTAAGTTGGGCCCTAACCTAACCTAAGTTGGGCCCTAACCTAACCTAAGTTGGGCCCTAACCTAACCTAAGTTGGGCCCTAACCTAACCTAAGTTGGGCCCTAACCTAACCTAAGTTGGGCCCTAACCTAACCTAAGTTGGGCCCTAACCTAACCTAAGTTGGGCCCTAACCTAACCTAAGTTGGGCCCTAACCTAACCTAAGTTGGGCCCTAACCTAACCTAAGTTGGGCCCTAACCTAACCTAAGTTGGGCCCTAACCTAACCTAAGTTGGGCCCTAACCTAACCTAAGTTGGGCCCTAACCTAACCTAAGTTGGGCCCTAACCTAACCTAAGTTGGGCCCTAACCTAACCCACGTTGCGCCCTAACCTAACCCACGTAATTGTTTGTTATATGAATCTAGAAATTCGTGTAGCGTTGCCTAATCGCAACCCTCTCAACATAGTTCGCTGCGCGCACACTCTGGTGTCCTGCGTATTGAATCATGTTACGGTGCCTACCCTCACAACATCTAGCGAGTGTTGCGTACGTTCCACATGGTCCCGCTATCCACTGTAATGTGTACTGCTATAAGACGTATATCGCCCCCCCCCCCCCCCCCCCCCCTCCCCTGTCGCCTCTAGTTCGTCAGTCAGGAGTTTGCGTGTTCAATGAGCTTCGCAGCTGTGCAATGGCATCGGCATACGTACGCGGGCCACCTTCCACGTGTTCTCTCGTGCATACGTCGCAGCATGTATGTGGACTGATGTGGCGTGTCGTGACTCATAACATCCAGGCATGCAAGACCCATTGAATTCGCAAATGTAGATGGACGTCTACGTTTGCTGCCCAAGTTACGCAAATGAACTGGAAATCCGTTGTTGCGCGGTTGTTCGCGCTGGAGGTGAATCGTTGATATCGACGATCGGTACAGGTATTAACCGGTTGCTTCAGCGACACCCGTCATACCCACGAACGTGAGTGGGCATGTGGGTATGAAGCGATACGCGGCGGTGGCTGGGTGGGACCGTCCCCGGCCGGTGAGGGGGGGGCGCCCGGCGTGCTGGCCGCGCGCTGCGTGGGCGCACGCGCGGCAGCCGGCTGGTGGGGGCGCCCAGTGGCAGGCGCGCCGGCTGACGGACGCGGCAGGCGGCGCATCTGCGTGCCGGCGCACCCAGCGCGCGGCGCCGTGCGGCCAAAGTGGGTCCTCCCGGGCCCGGTGCGAAGCGCGGTGGACATCTGCAGTGTGCTGGTCCGATTGAGGACTGTGTGCGTTGAGGATGCGCCGCCGCCCGGCACTCGGCGCCGCGACGCCGTCTGCTGCTCGGTCGCCCCCGCGGTTCTCGCAGGTGGTTTGTATCGCAGCTGTGCGGATGTGTTGGCGCGTGCGCTGTGCTGGGAGAGTTCGCTTTGGCACCCAAGTGGGGCTCTGCCCCTCTGTGGCGCTGGCGTTGGAGCTGCCCGGTCACTGTTTGTGGCCGCGTGTTGTCTCCCGCCGGCAACACCACGACAGCACGCTCCCGGGCCTCTGTCGGCAGCGGCAAGCTCAGTTGGGAGCACGGGTGGTCGCACTGAAAGCGTCTACTCGCCTATCTCCGGGCGATTGCGCCTCTCTCGAACCCGACCAAGTACTTAGGACGGCGCTGCGCGCCGCCGGGACCTGAGAGGGTTTCGAGGTGTATCGTGCAGGGGAGCCCAGCCTCCTCCTGTTTGCAGAATAATTGAGCGGACGCTTGCGTGTTCGCGCGGGCCTCCGGGACACACTCCCGGGCGGCCGGCTGCTCAGCTCTAGTTGACGCAGCTCCCTGGTTGATCCTGCCAGTAGTCATATGCTTGTCTCAAAGATTAAGCCATGCATGTCTCAGTACAAGCCGCATTAAGGTGAAACCGCGAATGGCTCATTAAATCAGTTATGGTTCCTTAGATCGTACCCACGTTACTTGGATAACTGTGGTAATTCTAGAGCTAATACATGCAAACAGAGTCCCGACCAGAGATGGAAGGGACGCTTTTATTAGATCAAAACCAATCGGTCGGCTCGTCCGGTCCGTTTGCCTTGGTGACTCTGAATAACTTTGGGCTGATCGCACGGTCTTCGTACCGGCGACGCATCTTTCAAATGTCTGCCTTATCAACTGTCGATGGTAGGTTCTGCGCCTACCATGGTTGTAACGGGTAACGGGGAATCAGGGTTCGATTCCGGAGAGGGAGCCTGAGAAACGGCTACCACATCCAAGGAAGGCAGCAGGCGCGCAAATTACCCACTCCCGGCACGGGGAGGTAGTGACGAAAAATAACGATACGGGACTCATCCGAGGCCCCGTAATCGGAATGAGTACACTTTAAATCCTTTAAC
>NW_026045824.1:10000-15000 GCF_023898315.1 Schistocerca nitens
AAACCACCCCTATATCGTCCGTTTCATGAAGAGTTTTATCCAAGATGCGAAATTCCCGCTGTCCCCACACATGCTCTAAGTCTGTGCGCGATTGCGTTGCTCACAGTACGGATTCCGATGCCGAGCGATCAGCTAGAAAGCGCCCCAACCATGTCGATCCCCATGGGCGTTGCACTCGCAGTCGCAAAGACTCTGGGCAATGGCTAAAAGCGCTCCGCAATATATTACTCAGACGGGTAATGACGGTCCGAGCGCTCAGTGTCAGGAGAGCTTTCCTGAGCCCTGACCCACAGGCAGGGTGTAGCGTATCCCACCCGCAGACATGTGACGTTGTCACACGACCAGTTGTCACTAATCGACTGATTGCCGATAATCGTATGCCATACACCGGGGAAAGCTGCCGCAAGGGGTAGCTACGTAGTGCAGTCGCACCTCTACTACTGTACAGAGATAGAACACCGCGTGACCGCAACCAGATTAAACTGATACATGGCGCTGATTACTAATAGATGCAGAGCCATCGGAATATAGATGGCATACGACATACAACAGTCCCTATACATGCTGACAGTCTGTGCACACATGCGAACTACACGTCACCCAGACACTCTATCACACACTACTCTCTGGCTGTAACAGACACAGACAAGATATCTAAGCACCAGCATGGAACAACATCCAGTGCATCCTCTCCGCCACATTACACCATTCACACTATGATAACAAAACCAGGAGGTCCACCCCAAAAACAGAATATCTCACTCTTCCAACAACCATCATTACTCAGATAAGCCACAAACACCCACACATGTCCTAGACAGGGGTGCAACCAACACCACCACACTGCCTTGTCTCACAGCATATAAGCAATGGCAGGAATGAAAGACACAGGCCTGCCACTCCCTTGCCACACCCACGCAACCGGCGCACCACCTCCCCTGAGAGAAAGATGCATCCTGACGTGACACATCTCAGGGTGCCTCAGGCGTCCACTTACCATCATCACTATGAACGAACCTCGTCCCCTCCCCCCTCATACACCATCCCTTAACCTAACCTATGTTGCACCTTAACCTAACCTATGTTGCACCTTAACCTAACCTATGTTGCACCTTAACCTAACCTATGTTGCACCTTAACCTAACCTATGTTGCACCTTAACCTAACCTATGTTGCGCCTTAACCTAACCTATGTTGCGCCTTAACCTAACCTATGTTGCGCCTTAACCTAACCTATGTTGCGCCTTAACCTAACCTATGTTGCGCCTTAACCTAACCTATGTTGCGCCTTAACCTAACCTATGTTGCGCCTTAACCTAACCTATGTTGCGCCTTAACCTAACCTATGTTGCGCCTTAACCTAACCTATGTTGCGCCTTAACCTAACCTATGTTGCGCCTTAACCTAACCTATGTTGCGCCTTAACCTAACCTATGTTGCGCCTTAACCTAACCTATGTTGCGCCTTAACCTAACCTAAGTTGGGGCTTAACCTAACCTAAGTTGGGGCTTAACCTAACCTAAGTTGGGGCTTAACCTAACCTAAGTTGGGGCTTAACCTAACCTAAGTTGGGGCTTAACCTAACCTAAGTTGGGGCTTAACCTAACCTAAGTTGGGGCTTAACCTAACCTAAGTTGGGGCTTAACCTAACCTAAGTTGGGGCTTAACCTAACCTAAGTTGGGGCTTAACCTAACCTAAGTTGGGCCCTAACCTAACCTAAGTTGGGCCCTAACCTAACCTAAGTTGGGCCCTAACCTAACCTAAGTTGGGCCCTAACCTAACCTAAGTTGGGCCCTAACCTAACCTAAGTTGGGCCCTAACCTAACCTAAGTTGGGCCCTAACCTAACCTAAGTTGGGCCCTAACCTAACCTAAGTTGGGCCCTAACCTAACCTAAGTTGGGCCCTAACCTAACCTAAGTTGGGCCCTAACCTAACCTAAGTTGGGCCCTAACCTAACCTAAGTTGGGCCCTAACCTAACCTAAGTTGGGCCCTAACCTAACCTAAGTTGGGCCCTAACCTAACCTAAGTTGGGCCCTAACCTAACCCACGTTGCGCCCTAACCTAACCCACGTAATTGTTTGTTATATGAATCTAGAAATTCGTGTAGCGTTGCCTAATCGCAACCCTCTCAACATAGTTCGCTGCGCGCACACTCTGGTGTCCTGCGTATTGAATCATGTTACGGTGCCTACCCTCACAACATCTAGCGAGTGTTGCGTACGTTCCACATGGTCCCGCTATCCACTGTAATGTGTACTGCTATAAGACGTATATCGCCCCCCCCCCCCCCCCCCCCCCCTCCCCTGTCGCCTCTAGTTCGTCAGTCAGGAGTTTGCGTGTTCAATGAGCTTCGCAGCTGTGCAATGGCATCGGCATACGTACGCGGGCCACCTTCCACGTGTTCTCTCGTGCATACGTCGCAGCATGTATGTGGACTGATGTGGCGTGTCGTGACTCATAACATCCAGGCATGCAAGACCCATTGAATTCGCAAATGTAGATGGACGTCTACGTTTGCTGCCCAAGTTACGCAAATGAACTGGAAATCCGTTGTTGCGCGGTTGTTCGCGCTGGAGGTGAATCGTTGATATCGACGATCGGTACAGGTATTAACCGGTTGCTTCAGCGACACCCGTCATACCCACGAACGTGAGTGGGCATGTGGGTATGAAGCGATACGCGGCGGTGGCTGGGTGGGACCGTCCCCGGCCGGTGAGGGGGGGGCGCCCGGCGTGCTGGCCGCGCGCTGCGTGGGCGCACGCGCGGCAGCCGGCTGGTGGGGGCGCCCAGTGGCAGGCGCGCCGGCTGACGGACGCGGCAGGCGGCGCATCTGCGTGCCGGCGCACCCAGCGCGCGGCGCCGTGCGGCCAAAGTGGGTCCTCCCGGGCCCGGTGCGAAGCGCGGTGGACATCTGCAGTGTGCTGGTCCGATTGAGGACTGTGTGCGTTGAGGATGCGCCGCCGCCCGGCACTCGGCGCCGCGACGCCGTCTGCTGCTCGGTCGCCCCCGCGGTTCTCGCAGGTGGTTTGTATCGCAGCTGTGCGGATGTGTTGGCGCGTGCGCTGTGCTGGGAGAGTTCGCTTTGGCACCCAAGTGGGGCTCTGCCCCTCTGTGGCGCTGGCGTTGGAGCTGCCCGGTCACTGTTTGTGGCCGCGTGTTGTCTCCCGCCGGCAACACCACGACAGCACGCTCCCGGGCCTCTGTCGGCAGCGGCAAGCTCAGTTGGGAGCACGGGTGGTCGCACTGAAAGCGTCTACTCGCCTATCTCCGGGCGATTGCGCCTCTCTCGAACCCGACCAAGTACTTAGGACGGCGCTGCGCGCCGCCGGGACCTGAGAGGGTTTCGAGGTGTATCGTGCAGGGGAGCCCAGCCTCCTCCTGTTTGCAGAATAATTGAGCGGACGCTTGCGTGTTCGCGCGGGCCTCCGGGACACACTCCCGGGCGGCCGGCTGCTCAGCTCTAGTTGACGCAGCTCCCTGGTTGATCCTGCCAGTAGTCATATGCTTGTCTCAAAGATTAAGCCATGCATGTCTCAGTACAAGCCGCATTAAGGTGAAACCGCGAATGGCTCATTAAATCAGTTATGGTTCCTTAGATCGTACCCACGTTACTTGGATAACTGTGGTAATTCTAGAGCTAATACATGCAAACAGAGTCCCGACCAGAGATGGAAGGGACGCTTTTATTAGATCAAAACCAATCGGTCGGCTCGTCCGGTCCGTTTGCCTTGGTGACTCTGAATAACTTTGGGCTGATCGCACGGTCTTCGTACCGGCGACGCATCTTTCAAATGTCTGCCTTATCAACTGTCGATGGTAGGTTCTGCGCCTACCATGGTTGTAACGGGTAACGGGGAATCAGGGTTCGATTCCGGAGAGGGAGCCTGAGAAGCGGCTACCACATCCAAGGAAGGCAGCAGGCGCGCAAATTACCCACTCCCGGCACGGGGAGGTAGTGACGAAAAATAACGATACGGGACTCATCCGAGGCCCCGTAATCGGAATGAGTACACTTTAAATCCTTTAACGAGTATCTATTGGAGGGCAAGTCTGGTGCCAGCAGCCGCGGTAATTCCAGCTCCAATAGCGTATATTAAAGTTGTTGCGGTTAAAAAGCTCGTAGTTGGATTTGTGTCCCACGCTGTTGGTTCACCGCCCGTCGGTGTTTAACTGGCATGTATCGTGGGACGTCCTGCCGGTGGGGCGAGCCGAAGGCGTGCGACCGCCTCGTGCGTGCTCGTGCGTCCCGAGGCGGACCCCGTTGAAATCCTACCAGGGTGCTCTTTATTGAGTGTCTCGGTGGGCCGGCACGTTTACTTTGAACAAATTAGAGTGCTTAAAGCAGGCAAGCCCGCCTGAATACTGTGTGCATGGAATAATGGAATAGGACCTCGGTTCTATTTTGTTGGTTTTCGGAACCCGAGGTAATGATTAATAGGGACAGGCGGGGGCATTCGTATTGCGACGTTAGAGGTGAAATTCTTGGATCGTCGCAAGACGAACAGAAGCGAAAGCATTTGCCAAGTATGTTTTCATTAATCAAGAACGAAAGTTAGAGGTTCGAAGGCGATCAGATACCGCCCTAGTTCTAACCATAAACGATGCCAGCCAGCGATCCGCCGCAGTTCCTCCGATGACTCGGCGGGCAGCCTCCGGGAAACCAAAGCTTTTGGGTTCCGGGGGAAGTATGGTTGCAAAGCTGAAACTTAAAGGAATTGACGGAAGGGCACCACCAGGAGTGGAGCCTGCGGCTTAATTTGACTCAACACGGGAAACCTCACCAGGCCCGGACACCGGAAGGATTGACAGATTGATAGCTCTTTCTTGATTCGGTGGGTGGTGGTGCATGGCCGTTCTTAGTTGGTGGAGCGATTTGTCTGGTTAATTCCGATAACGAACGAGACTCTAGCCTGCTAACTAGTCGCGTGACATCCTTCGTGCTGTCAGCGATTACTTTTCTTCTTAGAGGGACAGGCGGCTTCTAGCCGCACGAGATT
>NW_026045824.1:22500-25000 GCF_023898315.1 Schistocerca nitens
CATCTCAGGGTGCCTCAGGCGTCCACTTACCATCATCACTATGAACGAACCTCGTCCCCTCCCCCCTCATACACCATCCCTTAACCTAACCTATGTTGCACCTTAACCTAACCTATGTTGCACCTTAACCTAACCTATGTTTGCACCTTAACCTAACCTATGTTGCACCTTAACCTAACCTATTATGTTGCACCTTAACCTAACCTATGTTGCGCCTTAACCTAACCTATGTTGCGCCTTAACCTAACCTATGTTGCGCCTTAACCTAACCTATGTTGCGCCTTAACCTAACCTATGTTGCGCCTTAACCTAACCTATGTTGCGCCTTAACCTAACCTATGTTGCGCCTTAACCTAACCTATGTTGCGCCTTAACCTAACCTATGTTGCGCCTTAACCTAACCTATGTTGCGCCTTAACCTAACCTATGTTGCGCCTTAACCTAACCTATGTTGCGCCTTAACCTAACCTATGTTGCGCCTTAACCTAACCTATGTTGCGCCTTAACCTAACCTAAGTTGGGGCTTAACCTAACCTAAGTTGGGGCTTAACCTAACCTAAGTTGGGGCTTAACCTAACCTAAGTTGGGGCTTAACCTAACCTAAGTTGGGGCTTAACCTAACCTAAGTTGGGGCTTAACCTAACCTAAGTTGGGGCTTAACCTAACCTAAGTTGGGGCTTAACCTAACCTAAGTTGGGGCTTAACCTAACCTAAGTTGGGGCTTAACCTAACCTAAGTTGGGCCCTAACCTAACCTAAGTTGGGCCCTAACCTAACCTAAGTTGGGCCCTAACCTAACCTAAGTTGGGCCCTAACCTAACCTAAGTTGGGCCCTAACCTAACCTAAGTTGGGCCCTAACCTAACCTAAGTTGGGCCCTAACCTAACCTAAGTTGGGCCCTAACCTAACCTAAGTTGGGCCCTAACCTAAGTTGGGCCCTAACCTAACCTAAGTTGGGCCCTAACCTAACCTAAGTTGGGCCCTAACCTAACCTAAGTTGGGCCCTAACCTAACCTAAGTTGGGCCCTAACCTAACCTAAGTTGGGCCCTAACCTAACCTAAGTTGGGCCCTAACCTAACCCACGTTGCGCCCTAACCTAACCCACGTAATTGTTTGTTATATGAATCTAGAAATTCGTGTAGCGTTGCCTAATCGCAACCCTCTCAACATAGTTCGCTGCGCGCACACTCTGGTGTCCTGCGTATTGAATCATGTTACGGTGCCTACCCTCACAACATCTAGCGAGTGTTGCGTACGTTCCACATGGTCCCGCTATCCACTGTAATGTGTACTGCTATAAGACGTATATCGCCCCCCCCCCCCCCCCCCCCCCTCCCCTGTCGCCTCTAGTTCGTCAGTCAGGAGTTTGCGTGTTCAATGAGCTTCGCAGCTGTGCAATGGCATCGGCATACGTACGCGGGCCACCTTCCACGTGTTCTCTCGTGCATACGTCGCAGCATGTATGTGGACTGATGTGGCGTGTCGTGACTCATAACATCCAGGCATGCAAGACCCATTGAATTCGCAAATGTAGATGGACGTCTACGTTTGCTGCCCAAGTTACGCAAATGAACTGGAAATCCGTTGTTGCGCGGTTGTTCGCGCTGGAGGTGAATCGTTGATATCGACGATCGGTACAGGTATTAACCGGTTGCTTCAGCGACACCCGTCATACCCACGAACGTGAGTGGGCATGTGGGTATGAAGCGATACGCGGCGGTGGCTGGGTGGGACCGTCCCCGGCCGGTGAGGGGGGGGCGCCCGGCGTGCTGGCCGCGCGCTGCGTGGGCGCACGCGCGGCAGCCGGCTGGTGGGGGCGCCCAGTGGCAGGCGCGCCGGCTGACGGACGCGGCAGGCGGCGCATCTGCGTGCCGGCGCACCCAGCGCGCGGCGCCGTGCGGCCAAAGTGGGTCCTCCCGGGCCCGGTGCGAAGCGCGGTGGACATCTGCAGTGTGCTGGTCCGATTGAGGACTGTGTGCGTTGAGGATGCGCCGCCGCCCGGCACTCGGCGCCGCGACGCCGTCTGCTGCTCGGTCGCCCCCGCGGTTCTCGCAGGTGGTTTGTATCGCAGCTGTGCGGATGTGTTGGCGCGTGCGCTGTGCTGGGAGAGTTCGCTTTGGCACCCAAGTGGGGCTCTGCCCCTCTGTGGCGCTGGCGTTGGAGCTGCCCGGTCACTGTTTGTGGCCGCGTGTTGTCTCCCGCCGGCAACACCACGACAGCACGCTCCCGGGCCTCTGTCGGCAGCGGCAAGCTCAGTTGGGAGCACGGGTGGTCGCACTGAAAGCGTCTACTCGCCTATCTCCGGGCGATTGCGCCTCTCTCGAACCCGACCAAGTACTTAGGACGGCGCTGCGCGCCGCCGGGACCTGAGAGGGTTTCGAGGTGTATCGTGCAGGGGAGCCCAGCCTCCTCCTGTTTGCAGAATAATTGAGCGGACGCTTGCGTGTTCGCGCGGGCCTCCGGGACACACTCCCGGGCGGCCGGCTGCTCAGCTCTAGTT
>NW_026045824.1:32500-36492 GCF_023898315.1 Schistocerca nitens
GAATGGTCGCACCATACCGCCCCCTATTGGACGACGTTGACAATGCCACCGACGGGCACACGAACGACATCTCTCGGAATGTGAGTACACTACATTGACATCCAGCCCATAAACGACACCTCCATCTACAGGAATTCAAGGAAACTACGCCAAGCATACTGCCAAAACACAGCACCGCCATCTATGCAAATACGACGAAACCACATGCAATACCTCCATCTACGCGCATCTGACAACACTACATCCACCATGTCGAGCGCACCACAAAAATTAACGCCATCTGTCGATCTCCCACAACATGACCCCTGGAACGACGATACCGCCACCTATGAGACACAAGCTGACTACGACATCGCTGGGCCGACAGTACACATTTTTCGACCCCACGCACCAAGACTGCATCCTCTGACCACCCCAGGAGCCCCGACGCCAGTGCCTGCGCCGCAGAAAGTGGTCGACCGACAATCACTCCACCCGCACCCGTACGTGCTCCACCCCAACAGCCCACCTCGCAACTCCAGCGGATGAACGGCGGACTCTTCTCGCAGTCGTAAGTTGCAAACCACCCCTATATCGTCCGTTTCATGAAGAGTTTTATCCAAGATGCGAAATTCCCGCTGTCCCCACACATGCTCTAAGTCTGTGCGCGATTGCGTTGCTCACAGTACGGATTCCGATGCCGAGCGATCAGCTAGAAAGCGCCCCAACCATGTCGATCCCCATGGGCGTTGCACTCGCAGTCGCAAAGACTCTGGGCAATGGCTAAAAGCGCTCCGCAATATATTACTCAGACGGGTAATGACGGTCCGAGCGCTCAGTGTCAGGAGAGCTTTCCTGAGCCCTGACCCACAGGCAGGGTGTAGCGTATCCCACCCGCAGACATGTGACGTTGTCACACGACCAGTTGTCACTAATCGACTGATTGCCGATAATCGTATGCCATACACCGGGGAAAGCTGCCGCAAGGGGTAGCTACGTAGTGCAGTCGCACCTCTACTACTGTACAGAGATAGAACACCGCGTGACCGCAACCAGATTAAACTGATACATGGCGCTGATTACTAATAGATGCAGAGCCATCGGAATATAGATGGCATACGACATACAACAGTCCCTATACATGCTGACAGTCTGTGCACACATGCGAACTACACGTCACCCAGACACTCTATCACACACTACTCTCTGGCTGTAACAGACACAGACAAGATATCTAAGCACCAGCATGGAACAACATCCAGTGCATCCTCTCCGCCACATTACACCATTCACACTATGATAACAAAACCAGGAGGTCCACCCCAAAAACAGAATATCTCACTCTTCCAACAACCATCATTACTCAGATAAGCCACAAACACCCACACATGTCCTAGACAGGGGTGCAACCAACACCACCACACTGCCTTGTCTCACAGCATATAAGCAATGGCAGGAATGAAAGACACAGGCCTGCCACTCCCTTGCCACACCCACGCAACCGGCGCACCACCTCCCCTGAGAGAAAGATGCATCCTGACGTGACACATCTCAGGGTGCCTCAGGCGTCCACTTACCATCATCACTATGAACGAACCTCGTCCCCTCCCCCCTCATACACCATCCCTTAACCTAACCTATGTTGCACCTTAACCTAACCTATGTTGCACCTTAACCTAACCTATGTTGCACCTTAACCTAACCTATGTTGCACCTTAACCTAACCTATGTTGCACCTTAACCTAACCTATGTTGCACCTTAACCTAACCTATGTTGCGCCTTAACCTAACCTATGTTGCGCCTTAACCTAACCTATGTTGCGCCTTAACCTAACCTATGTTGCGCCTTAACCTAACCTATGTTGCGCCTTAACCTAACCTATGTTGCGCCTTAACCTAACCTATGTTGCGCCTTAACCTAACCTATGTTGCGCCTTAACCTAACCTATGTTGCGCCTTAACCTAACCTATGTTGCGCCTTAACCTAACCTATGTTGCGCCTTAACCTAACCTATGTTGCGCCTTAACCTAACCTATGTTGCGCCTTAACCTAACCTATGTTGCGCCTTAACCTAACCTAAGTTGGGGCTTAACCTAACCTAAGTTGGGGCTTAACCTAACCTAAGTTGGGGCTTAACCTAACCTAAGTTGGGGCTTAACCTAACCTAAGTTGGGGCTTAACCTAACCTAAGTTGGGGCTTAACCTAACCTAAGTTGGGGCTTAACCTAACCTAAGTTGGGGCTTAACCTAACCTAAGTTGGGGCTTAACCTAACCTAAGTTGGGGCTTAACCTAACCTAAGTTGGGCCCTAACCTAACCTAAGTTGGGCCCTAACCTAACCTAAGTTGGGCCCTAACCTAACCTAAGTTGGGCCCTAACCTAACCTAAGTTGGGCCCTAACCTAACCTAAGTTGGGCCCTAACCTAACCTAAGTTGGGCCCTAACCTAACCTAAGTTGGGCCCTAACCTAACCTAAGTTGGGCCCTAACCTAACCTAAGTTGGGCCCTAACCTAACCTAAGTTGGGCCCTAACCTAACCTAAGTTGGGCCCTAACCTAACCTAAGTTGGGCCCTAACCTAACCTAAGTTGGGCCCTAACCTAACCTAAGTTGGGCCCTAACCTAACCTAAGTTGGGCCCTAACCTAACCCACGTTGCGCCCTAACCTAACCCACGTAATTGTTTGTTATATGAATCTAGAAATTCGTGTAGCGTTGCCTAATCGCAACCCTCTCAACATAGTTCGCTGCGCGCACACTCTGGTGTCCTGCGTATTGAATCATGTTACGGTGCCTACCCTCACAACATCTAGCGAGTGTTGCGTACGTTCCACATGGTCCCGCTATCCACTGTAATGTGTACTGCTATAAGACGTATATCGCCCCCCCCCCCCCCCCCCCCCTCCCCTGTCGCCTCTAGTTCGTCAGTCAGGAGTTTGCGTGTTCAATGAGCTTCGCAGCTGTGCAATGGCATCGGCATACGTACGCGGGCCACCTTCCACGTGTTCTCTCGTGCATACGTCGCAGCATGTATGTGGACTGATGTGGCGTGTCGTGACTCATAACATCCAGGCATGCAAGACCCATTGAATTCGCAAATGTAGATGGACGTCTACGTTTGCTGCCCAAGTTACGCAAATGAACTGGAAATCCGTTGTTGCGCGGTTGTTCGCGCTGGAGGTGAATCGTTGATATCGACGATCGGTACAGGTATTAACCGGTTGCTTCAGCGACACCCGTCATACCCACGAACGTGAGTGGGCATGTGGGTATGAAGCGATACGCGGCGGTGGCTGGGTGGGACCGTCCCCGGCCGGTGAGGGGGGGGCGCCCGGCGTGCTGGCCGCGCGCTGCGTGGGCGCACGCGCGGCAGCCGGCTGGTGGGGGCGCCCAGTGGCAGGCGCGCCGGCTGACGGACGCGGCAGGCGGCGCATCTGCGTGCCGGCGCACCCAGCGCGCGGCGCCGTGCGGCCAAAGTGGGTCCTCCCGGGCCCGGTGCGAAGCGCGGTGGACATCTGCAGTGTGCTGGTCCGATTGAGGACTGTGTGCGTTGAGGATGCGCCGCCGCCCGGCACTCGGCGCCGCGACGCCGTCTGCTGCTCGGTCGCCCCCGCGGTTCTCGCAGGTGGTTTGTATCGCAGCTGTGCGGATGTGTTGGCGCGTGCGCTGTGCTGGGAGAGTTCGCTTTGGCACCCAAGTGGGGCTCTGCCCCTCTGTGGCGCTGGCGTTGGAGCTGCCCGGTCACTGTTTGTGGCCGCGTGTTGTCTCCCGCCGGCAACACCACGACAGCACGCTCCCGGGCCTCTGTCGGCAGCGGCAAGCTCAGTTGGGAGCACGGGTGGTCGCACTGAAAGCGTCTACTCGCCTATCTCCGGGCGATTGCGCCTCTCTCGAACCCGACCAAGTACTTAGGACGGCGCTGCGCGCCGCCGGGACCTGAGAGGGTTTCGAGGTGTATCGTGCAGGGGAGCCCAGCCTCCTCCTGTTTGCAGAATAATTGAGCGGACGCTTGCG